>NC_140124.1:38420496-38602996 GCF_964035555.1 Netta rufina | reverse complement strand
GTAATGTACATGTTAAAAATAGGTCAGATGAATCATGCTCTGAAAGTGCCTGTTTCTACCCACTAACTATAAAGAGAGAAGATGGCTCAAATATAGGTGGGTAGAGTTAATTGAAAGGAACAGTATCTGTCCTATACTCCTTAAAGTCATGGAAAACTAGAGCTCAGCTACCATTTATAAACCCGTTCAATAATCTAAATCAAAACCCATGAAAATTTGGTTAATTAATTAAATGAGGGTTGATGTGGGCAGAGGGGTTTGTTTTTATCTTCTACGAAATTATTTCATTCCAGATGGAGTGTACAATGGTTTTCAGGTTAAAAATAAAATAAAATAATAAAAGTATATCTCATCATATTTTAAAAGGCAAATATTAAGCTCCATTTTTTGCTTGCTACTAAACAAATATTTGATTAAAGAGCATACCATCACTTCTGTATTCCTCTATTCCACTACACAATCAAAAGGCAGCTCAAACACCCCTGCATTTGAGGTCACCTGTAACTTTGCCCTGGAACAAGCATTCAGTGCAGCTGGAAACCAAACTCTGCTAACTACTAACTGTACGGTCAGGCTTGCTGTTTGACAGCAGCTGCCACACGTGATTAACTGCAAGGAGGACTCTATCTTCCCTGGACACTCAATTCCCCTCCAGGGGAGGGTATTCCACACAGGCAAATCCCACAGTACGACACTGGCAATGATGCACTAGAGTAATCTGCAAATGAAGGCTTATCCTCAAGCAAGAACCATTGGTGTAACCTGACCCATTATAGTCCCACACTTCTAGATTGTTATTCTCATGAGTTGTCTTGTTTGATTCATGATGTTTATAAATAGGGGCAGAGATTCTGAACATACCTTTGTGTAAACCTATTTGCAGAAAAGGCTGTGAATAAAATATTTTCTTATAGTCTTAGTGTTAACAAGACAATGCACTCAACTCCAGCTATATATGACCTCGTTTGCAATGTATTGTGAATTATTTTCAGAAAAGTTTTTCAAGATAAGTCAATTTAAAAGATTGATTTGAAATAAGCTAGGGCTTTTGATATGTAAATAAAGTTATTTTTATAATAGGGGAAAAAAGCATAATACATATAAGAAAGATGAGTACAAGAAGTCAGACAGATAGGCGGGACATAGAAAAAAAAAGACAGGACAAGATAAAAAAAAAAAATATATTTGGTCAGCATGATATATTCTGCTAGTAACAAAAGATCAGGTTTCCACCTTGGCTTTTCACTGCCTCCTACAGAATGCAGTAGACTTCAAATTGTGTTGACTTGACAGTATCTTGGCTTTTCCAACGGTTTAGGTAGTAGATTCGCTACTGAGAAAACACTGACAGTTGTCTATGTCATCAGACACATTTACCTCTTAAGGCCATTCATGAGATACACCATTAGACTAAATACAAGTTAATAAATTTAAAACAAATACAAACAAATTACAACTTTAATGTTATTAATAGAGTGTGCATGTTTTCAATATTTCCTATGAAATAATTGAAACACTGAGTGGTTTGAAACATTTTATAGGCTTTTTCTAAATTGCCACCTTCACCTTCCACCTGTACCTTACCCTGTACCTGACATTGCAGGTTTCCAGCATTACTAGACTTTGACAGGTATTTGCAGTTCTCCTTATTATGGTCACATTTTCAGTTGCTTCCCAGCTGTCTATTTTATCATTTAAGGTACAGAATTTATGACCACAACTACAAAATCATACACTGAAGCAACTTTATATCACTACAGTTTTGTTGAGTGATGTGTAGTCATTAGAGGTGTTCCCAGGTCTCTAAGAGGTGGCATAGAAATAAAAAATAAATAAATAAAACAAAAAAATAAATAGGAAGAAATTATTTACTCAGAGGGTGGTGAGGCACCGGAACTGTTGCCCAGAGAAGTTGTGGTTGCCCAGCTTCTGGAGGTGTTCAAGGCCAGGTTGGATGGGGCTTTGAGCAACCTGGTGTAATGGAAGGCATCTCTGCCCATGGCAGAGGGTTGGAATTAGACGATTTTTAAAGTCCCTTCCAACCCAAATTATTCTGTGATTCTAATGACAAATTAAAGCTAGCAGCTTGACTAAAACATGGGCAGATTTTTAGTTGTTCTTGATCAAGAGTCAAAAATATGGTGATTAAAAAATTGGTAGATTTCATGATTCACCCATACTGACATGCAGCAATTACTATCCATGGAGTCCACACTGGAAAAAAAATCAATGCAGTTTCTGTGGGCTATGCTATTACAGTGTGAGATTACAATGAAAAAAACCTCTCAGATATTGCTTATTATTAGTCTTTTTATAATGTCACCATGAGTCTAGATTTATAAGGAGGAAATTAATCCACTGCAAGACCATACACACTGACAATTCTAGTTGCAACATAAATACAACAGTAGTAATAGTTTCAATGACAGCCTATAGAAAAAAATCCTCTTAATAAAATGAAATTCTAGCATGAAGTATATTACTGTTAAAAATGCAAAGGAAATTAAAGAAAATAAAAGCCAAATAAAAATTATTACTAAGATTCACAGGTAAATCTGCATATATAATCCATTCTTATTTTTCTGGTTACATCTCTCAAAGCATGGATCTAGCATGAATTTAGGGAATATATGCCAACAAGCTGAATAAGCACCCTCTACCTCACCCCTCTGATTGGGGGTTACTCTCTTGTGTGCATGTATATCTTTTGCTTGTTATAGCCTGTATGTTGCATAACTATGAAATTTGATAGATCAGCACTGAATTCTTTCACAGTGATATATGTTTCCATAGTGTTAACTGAAAATCATTACACGTAGTTATTTTCCAGTTTATGACTGAATAAAAATGCAAGAAGCTTTCAAAATTAACTTCTCAGCAAAAGTGTTTATACAAGATCATCATCTGTTAGTCTTTGAATGAAATAAGTTTCCTGCTTACTTAAATTACAGTCTACAATGAGCTGCCAGATTTTTGCTGCTGATGATCACATGAACCTTCCTATCCTCACTCTCAAATTCAGAAGTCCTACATGGGTCAATAATGACAGCTCATAAGCTTCCAGCCCAAGCAGAAAAGCTGCTTGGAGGGAGGCATAAAAAAAGTGGAAGATTGAAACTACATGTCAATATTCAACAGAACTTCCTTTAAACTGCTCCAATTTACACCAAAGCCACAACAACAGTATTTTGGAATCAGGAGGTTGCAAATGGTTATTAAACAACGGTGTCTCCATCTCCAGTAGTATATGATTTCCTGTAAAACAGATAAAAAGATGATAATTTATCTTCCTTGATTCACTCTGAAAGGCTCTGTAAACTCCTAATAAACTTGATACTTTCAGCCATGGTTTTGGTGTATGTTTACTTTTAACACATAGTTACACTGATGTAGTCATTTTATATAATTTCTGCTGACACAAAGGATCAGCATATTAATTTTAGAAAAAGGCAAATCTGTATAGCACATTTCTTTTCTGTTTCTCCCAAGAGCATATCACAAACATGTACACTCGACGAAGCCGACCAAGATGTGCAATGAAAAGTATCTACAACAAAAGTGCTCTACAACCAAAAAAACTGTCCACTCCAAGAATCTACAGGGTCTAATCTGCCCTGGTGGACATGATCAACAGTTGCCCAACAGAAGTTGGAATGGACTGCAGCAACAACAGAGAAAGAAACACCAAGCACAACAACAATCTGGTGTAACATACTAACTCATTAATGGATCATAACTACCTTGAGTTCCTGCCTACTTTTAAGAATTCCTACTCTTAGAAGTAATAGAACACCTCTGTAAGGGGTGGAGCTTAAGCTGTTCTCTTCAGTCTGTGGTAGCTCTGTGATGACTTGTATCATTCCCTTAGAACATAGTGTTTGAAAATAAGGAAACCTCACATTAACTAATATGTTGCAAATTAATCATAGAAATTTAAAATATCTTGTAAATTCAGTAGCATCCTGTAAAATTTTCAAGTCTATGGCAACACTTACGTGCATGTGGATAAAAACATTTCACATCAGAAAATAAATGTCACCGAAGTACAGGAAAGTTTACAGTGAATATTTTAATAACATCTGAATTATTTCCAGTTCTTTGCTTGGTGCATAAATTCAAAGAGTATTTGATATGATGGTATACAAAGAGGTGTCTAGTGGGACTTGTTCTGCCAGCTTCTATGGGAATAATATTATTCACTGCCCTTTTAAATTAGGGCTTATATGTTGAGCTTGATTAGGAGAAAAGTTTGCATAAGTTTTCCTTAAATTATTTTCTTGGTCCAGTTACATCATTGATTTAGAACTCAAGTAGTACTCACAAGGATTAAGGACACAGTTCAGAAAAGTGATGACACCTACGTGGCATTACAGAGCAATCCATAATGGCATGGAAACTTCATTTTAAGGAGAAAAATGTCAAGAAATACTAATGAAAGAGCAACTTAGAAAAACACTAATGCATTCAAATAGATGTACTCAGACATACTGCTTCTTATCCTTCTATTTCAAGAGCTTTTAAATTTAAAGAGTGAGAGGTTTTATTCAATGTTATAATATTTTCCTACATTACACTATGTAATAATCAGGAAAGCGGTAAGTGCACATAAGGAGACAAATGGAAAAGAAAATAATCCTACTTCCTTCAGCTCAGTGGAATCACAGTGTAATTCATGTAATGCAAGTAGATGTAAACAAGAGTCAGTAAGAAAGCACCTGCAGACCTACATTCCATTGCCTTAACAAAAAAAAAATGGCCTGAAAAAAAGAGCAGCTTCATTACAATCAGATGTTGACTATATAATATGGAGCTTTGCAGGTCCTGGAAACTCAGCAGCACCTATAGAATGTCCCATTCTGCAACATACAAGGTGCAAATGGGGAGGTCATTTATTTCATATAAATAAAAAACAGATGCCTTAATAACAAATGATATAACAATAACATGCAATTCTGAATATATAATCACATTGATGTCTACCTATGAGATGTCTACCTATCTATCTTTTCTTAAAGATTTCTTCTCCTATCCTATCCTATCCCAGAAAACAAAGTTATTATTAGAGAGAGTGTTGATCAATGCAGACAAAGCAAGGAAAAAAAAGGAAAAAAGGGAAAAAAGGAAAAAAAGGAAAAAAATAATGCCCTCTGTCCTATTCTGGTCATTATGAGCAATTGCTTATTGTGTGGTCTTTATAATATTGTTTCTTTTCCTTTCAGCTGCTTGAACTACAAATTTTCTCAGGGCCACACCACTTCCTTAAGACATGCTTGGATTATATTTACTGCGGGTCTTCTTTCTCATTTCATTTTGTGGCATCATTGTAATAAATTGCTGGCATTTCTGCCCTGGAGACTCATTTGAATATATCACAGAATCATTAAGGTTGAAAAAGATCTTAGAGGTCATCTGGTCCAACCATCCTCCTACCACCAATATCACCTACTAAACCATGTCCCTAAGCATCACATCCAACTTTTTCTTTATCACCCCTAGGTGATATCACCCCTAGGGACAATGACCTTTATCATCCCTTTATAAGTTCCCTTTAATACCCCTAGGGACACTTCCCTGGGCAACCTTTTCCAATGTCTGACTACTCTTTCTGAGAAGAAATTTTTCCTAATTTCCAACCTGAATCTCCCCTGGTGTAATTTGAGGCCATTTCCTCTAGTTCTATTGTTAGTCATCCGTGAGAAGAGGCTGACCTCCAGCTTCCTACACCTTCCTTTCAGGTAGTTGTAGAGAGCAATAAGGTCTCCCCTGAGCCTCCTGTTCCTCAGACTAAACAACCCCAGTTCCAACATCTGCTCCTCATAGGACTTGTGTTCCAGGCCTTTCACAAAGCTTTGTAACCCTCCTTTGGACATACTCCAGGGCCTCAATGTCTTTCTTGTACCAAGTGGCCCAAAACTGAATACAGTACTTGAGAAGCAGCCTCACCAGAGGAGAGTACAGGGGGATTAATCACTTCCCTAGTCCTGCTGGCCACACTGTTTCTGATACAAGCCAAGATGCCATTGGCATCTCAAGACTCCTAATTCAGGATAGTAAAATAATCTTATTTCTCTTGAGACCTGGGAAAAACACTCACAGTAATTATCCCACTGGAAATGTTTCTCTAGTCACAAATTACTTACTAATAAGCATAGCTATTTAGAAATACAAATAAATGGAATTATTCATTGAAATGTAATTTCATATGTATGTATTGTTAATGAATGACTTGCTGTGACTGCATGGCTGCCACTCATATTAACATATTTTAATTCTTTATTATATTCTTCACTTACAATATATCCTAATTTGCTACTTAGAACACATGATCATGAAAGTGCATGCACACATGATGCCTGGAAGAATTATATATGTTGAAGAAAAGTTTGTGTTAGGGATAGAAGAAGAAAATACAAAACTCAAATTCTATGTTTCCTGATAAAACACATTGAAATTTTTAAAAAAGAAATTGACAAATTTTAACTAGAGACAATAAGGAAAATAGATTAACTCATGAGTTAACCACAGCAGACAGACATCAAAGGTAAGAGGCAGTACTTCAATTTAGTGATGACAATTCAGTACTTTTTCAAATCTACTATTTGGAACACAGTAAGGCATATTAATGATTTACCTCTATAGACATAATTGATTCTGTGATATACCTTAAACATAAAAACTTTGCTTCTAATTTTCTTGATATCTGACATTGACATTCATGCTTACAGTTTCATTTTTGCTTGCCATAATGATGGATGTTTACAAAAAAAAAAAAAAAAAGACTTCCAAAAAAGCCATGCTACTAATTCCTCTTTTTTACAAAATTGAGTGTTTCTCTATACCTCCTTACTATCCAACATGAAATAGTGTCTTGTCTTCTCAAGTACAGGCGCTGCAACAAGTAGACATTCAACAGTTACACAAGAGTCTTTTATTTTCTACTTTGTTCCCTGATCATTGCCTACAAGAGACAAAGCATTAATGTGAAGCGTGACCTAATGAGGTGTGTGGTATGAGGAGAAGCAAAGAAAAGCAGATAGAAGAGAAAAAAAAGATTCCCTTCTCTACTGTCTAGTTTAGTGTGTTCATTTCTTTTGCAAGTTATTTTCCTTATTTACAAAAAACATCTTGAACTTAGGCTATTAAATCCTGCACACTTCTACAAAGAAGCTGTAACACATACAGAGCAAGAAACTTGGTAGTTTGATAGACACTAGAATAAGCTCCAGTAGATTAAACTGGATGTTTTCATTAAAAGAGTCATATTTTATTAAGCTTTATATATATGACAGAGGTGGATTCAACAGAAGAATTTTTTTTTCATTTATAGGCAAGAATCTCAAAAAAATGACTTAAAATGTCTGCCTCAAAGTTTATACCTAAACCCAGACCACATTCTGTTACACATGACATGGAAAAATCCATTACCAGCAAGTGAAACAAAGTCAAAGAGTTTACCTTGAATTAATAAATTAATTAAAAATTTAATTATGCAGTGATTTCTTGCAGTGTTCTTCCCGTCTGAGCTGGAAAATTTTGTCTGACACATACAGGACCACAACATTCAGTTAAATGGATCCAATATTATTCTCCATGATTGTCAAACAAATATATCAAGACTGTGCTCACTGATTTATCTCCCACATATTTTTTGAAAGGCACATAGGAATAAAAAGAAAATCCTCATAACAAGATGAATATTAAATTATCTTTACTGGTGGACTACAGAATTTCATATAGACATTCATAGGCTAAACCAGGCAGTGGTGAAGGGCTATTTGTGACTCCTGCATGCTATAGGAGTTATCAGAAATGTTCTGACATTAGACAAACCCAGCCTATAACTTTTCTAAAGAAAAGTCAGCACCTCTTCTCTAGCAAGGTCTACTATCCTAATGGAAAGACACTGGGGAAAGAACTGACACTTACAATCTGATCTAGATCGATTATTGTAGGGCTTGAAGTTATTCTGCTGACCTAAGACACTTGCAATTTTTTAGCCATTCACCCATAGCATTTCACTCAGTTCCCATGCCCACATTTTTAAATGCATCCATTTCTGATCAACAGCTAAAACTGATTAGTATTTCTGATTTCTTAAAAAATGTCTCTGGATCAGGACCTTCCTGTAGTATGTTTTTACTTAATTACTTTGCTAAACAGAGCAAGGAATGTTTTACAGGTAGGTAAGTGACAAACATTGTTGCTTTCTAAACATCTCTCCTCTGTTCAATTAAGCAGGTCTTCTATCACCTGCATGCCACATACATAATAGCCACTAGTGATTTTTTTATTTTCATTTTTTTGAATTGAAAGATACTCTTAAGTCAAATACAAGATATGTTGTAAACAATAAGAGATTTTTCTGAAGAGGTTTATGATTCCTTTCAATATAGTAAATCTTCCAAGAGATCTTTTAATAGCAAATGGGGTTCCTCAAATAATTTACCATCCTTCAATTAGAAAGATATTAATAAAGAAAGAAGATACAAAGCAAATGGAACATTAACGATAACACATCATAAATACACCTTTGAAAGACTGGTAGCAAACCCCACCCCTCCAAGACTCTGTTTATATTCTTTGTAAAATTTAAAGCTGTATAGTTATTTCTTCATCTCCTGTTCATACAGCATTTATTATATGAAATTAAGTCAGTTCCACCAAAGAAAACTTCATAGCAATTCATAACAGCCATAATGGGATGCTTACAAACTTTTCCATGGTTGGAAAAGATATAGCAAAACCCAATAAAGCTTTGCCTGTTGCTCTGTTTGGAATACGAGGTCTCCTAATGACATACGCCAGTGCCATTAGATATTATCTGATACTGTGATACAAATATTTCATTGTCTCTGTCTCTACTTAAACACTGTACCTGCTATGACATTTATGCCTTCTCAGCTGCTAAGATGGAAGAGCATCTCCTCCACCCAGCATCTCAGCATTTTCAAAATTCCTGACTACTCAGATTTTTTTTCCTTTCTCTGCCTGGTTTTAAAATTGTGGTATAAGATGTAGAAACTCAAGTCCATCTATTGCATATTTCTTGTACCAGCATGACCCATTTTTCATTCTGAACTGTATAAAAATATTTTTGTGTTTCACAGGTTCTGAAAGAATTGGCTGATGATGTTGTTCATTAAGGGATTAGTTTTATGGATTTAAATCTATCTTCCTTATTTATTCTCTCATGTTTGAAGATAATGTCAAAAATAAATGAATTTAGTTATTTCTACTAAATAAAGTATAGCAAGAAAATAATGTGGTTAATTCTAAAACCCTTTAAATTCTAGCTAAAATATAAGGCAAGTAATTTTTGCAAACCTCAAAGTATGAGAACTTTTAAATAATTTTTAGAAAATCAATGAAACTGTTGATTATGCTATAATATCAAAACTCTAGTATTACTTTAGGCTCCACATGGCACTGTTTTCCTCTGTTTTCCACAGTTTCCAGTCACTGCTACCTCCCCATGCCAGCCAGTGCAAGAGCAGTTGCTGCTCATTTCCTCTGTTTATGCCAGGATGCAGGAGCATGGACCTTAACATTTGAAGAGAAGCAGACTGATTCCATTGCCAGCAAGAAATTAAATAAAATTTGAGCAGGCAAAATCCTGGTATAAGCAACTGACATATTTCCCATTTTCTTCAATGGAACTGTGAAGATCTGTGCTTTGTCTAGTACTTGCATTCATTACACTTGCAGTCTTAACTACACATGATATAAATCTAAGAATAAGTGCAGTAATACTGACTGGGAACTCAGAGCTGCATAATCTTGTTGACGTGAGTATATGTGACTGTCTTACCTGTCAGTTTAGAGATTTTAGAATTTTATTCGGTACTGCGAGAATTTTAAAATAGTCTTTCGATCCTGTGTAACCAAGTTCCACCAAAACAATAATTAAGCTGTACTAACATAAAACTGGTTTGAAAGATTAATCAAAGCCAATAATTTCTAACGTGTTTTCCCATTGCTCCTACTTCATCTTTTGCATCTACATCATTGTTGACAGTTTGCTATTCAGTATAATAGATATGTCAGTGTCCTTATTTTCACCTTTTTTAAACCAATAATTTGAGAACAGACAGGGCTAGAAGAACCTCTGGCATCAAATAACATTGTGTGTATCTCTGAAATCCACAAAACAACACAACTCTACTCTCCTGAACGTAACATAACCAGCTTTGTTTTGTCCAAACTAATCTTCAGAAACAGTATTTTAATTCTGAACATATCTTTAAGCTTATACAAAAAGAGGTAAACTTTTTAAAATGTCATGTAAAATATAAATAGGAAGATATTTAGATGTTATTTTTTTGTTTATGACTTTTTAAAGGCAGATTTCTCACTGTGACCATACATCCAAGTGGTTGAAAGGAAAATTAGTTATTCCCTCAATTAATCTTTTAAAATGTAAGTTTTCCTTATTATATTATTATAATATAATATAATAATATTATAATAATAATATTATTATTATATATTCATTTCCAGCCTCTTTTAAAATAAACTCTTACAAGTTGAGTTCAGTTTGCTGCAACTCGAGTTTCCTCAGAAACTCAATTCCTTAACTATGCTCTTCGGTTATTAATGATCATAATGACAGGTCACAGATTTATAGCTTTTCTGCTAAAAACTGATGAAGCCAGAATGAAACATTTTATGTACCTTCCTGTGACTTAAAAACATCACGTGTAAAAGTAATATCAGGTTCAAAGATTAATATTTATCCATATATCACTCCTGGGACTATAATACTTCAGTTTTAGGAAACATATTATAGCAAAAACAACAACAACAACAAAACAAACAAACAAAACTAAAAATACTTTATTCAATCTATTTTGTGATAGCTTTACATATATCTTGACAGATAATCAGGATGATCATTTTAATTGACACTGAATATGCAAATAGATCTGGCAATAAGTACATTTGAAGTGTTCTGTGTCTTAATTAGAGCAGGGTGAAAACCACAACAAATTATTTCCTCAAACTTATAAATAAATGGGGCATGTTCTACACTCCTCTTTCACGCAGAATTGGATAGGTACCTTGCAGTTCACTATTCCCATTGGGCAAAAGGGAGCAATAACTACAACAAGCAGGTCAGAGCACTGAATAAGTTTCCTCTAAGATATAAAATTTTTTTCATCATCACTTGTCTTTGGGATTTAGGAAAGGAAAAAAAGCTTCCCCCTCCCCCCTCCTCCCCCCCTCCATCATTGATATAGGAAAGAAAATGGAGCTGTCAAAGGTTTTAGTTTCTACTTTTTTTTTTTTTTCCAACTACCTTCTTGACTCTACAGAAGAAAAGCAACAGTACAGAAACAGCTGATGTTCTTTCATGCTTCTACTGGGATGAATGGAAGATAACATGGCAGAGCTCCACACAGATCATTCACTACCTTAGCCCATCTTCTTTATTTCTGGCTTAGCATGTCACCTCTGCATATGGCTCTATCAAAATTAACAAAATAATTAATCACATAAGGTAACAGATAAAATCATTACAAGATGATCAGTACTAAGTCGTTACCTTTCCCCTGAGCCTGTCTTCACCCTGTGAAAACATGACATAGTCTCAAACATTAACAGTGTTTCTTCCCACTTTAATACAAAGGTCACTGAAGATAGATGAAGCAACGTTGGCTGGTTTTGCACAGAAACATATCAAGAACACTAACAAGATCTATTATTTTGGCTGTGCTGTGAAGATATTAATCACCCCCAAGAGAGTACAAACGTGGTAAATCTCCATGGCTGTTTGTGCAACAATCATTAGACCATGGCTTAAGGGAATGGATGCAGACTCTGGCCCAGTTGTTGTTATTTTTGAAACTGAAATTCATTTAAAATCATTCTCTGGCAGAGTTAGGTTGCTGGAATTATATGTGAAACACAGAGTCTCTTGACCTGAAAAAAGATTTTTTCCCCTGCTACAGAAATATCATGCAAGTTTCAAGAAATCATAGCTTGTCTCACCCTATGCAGCTGGAACCACATACATAATGACTGAGAAGCTGTGAATTTCCTAATCACACTGATGAGCAGGTACTTGGGCTCTGTTCTAAGACAAGGATCAAAATTGCAGATAAGGTAGGTATGATCTTGATAACCACAATGCCTGTAAGGAGCCTTTCTACAATCTCAATCAAGTTCAAGAAGATGAACAACAAAACAGATCTGACCGTGAAACCCTTCAAACAATGAATGTGGGTACAAGAACAGTGATTTGATCACTGTTATTTCATGTGAAAAAAAAAAAAAAAAGTTTTATTTTCTATGTTGTTCTTACAGTAAGCCAGAGAAATAAAATATCCATTCCCTAACCTGAAGTTGAACCGGCAACTGGCTGTGTCCTGAGATAGCTCCTCTCTCTGCATATTGCTGTGGAAAGTTCCACCAAAATGCTTTTAAGAGCTATCTTGAATGCTGAGGTATTTAACTACTGTAATGTCTAGCGTATTATTCAAAACAGACCATACTGAAAGAAAAAAACAACAGTAGCAACAAACAAATTAATTAAAAGTGAAATCCCCTAAACTCTGTTATAGTCTTAAAACAAAACAACAATAAAACCAAAAACTATTGGGAAAAAATATGTTTCTTGCATTATTAAATAAGGTCCTATTTTTCATTTGTCATGCATTGCATCCTCCTCAAAAAGGGAAAAAAATTCCACTGAATGTTGAGTATTCAAAATTATATAGAATCATAGAAACACACAGACAAAAGCAGGTTCATCTATCCCCATCAGCATTTAGAACTGACCCAAGCCTATATTTTATGACCAGCTGGTATAGAAAACTTAAGAGTTAACAATTACATTCCTTAAGATCTGTTCTCACAACCCATTTTCCTTCTTCTAAATATATATATATATAATTATATTCAAATCTAATCCAAGGTATTTGTTAAGTACACATATTTACTTTCTAAACAAATCTTTGTATCCACATCAAAATGCAAAAAAAAAAAAAAAAAAAAAAAAATAACCAATATACCACAGGCTTAAAAAATCATGATTTTTTTCTTGTTTGGGAACTCTTGTCATCATTCTAAATTTATTTGTTGAACCTTAAGCTGAAAGTGACCACTGTGATATCTATTTATCTTCACTTTAACACAGATTCTTAAACTTCATATAATCACTAGTATTCATTATAAATAATCTACTATCTTCATAGCTCTCAAAATGCTAACACTCCACAGAGATCTGCTCTGTTGATGGTAGGCTGTCTCCAATGTCAAGATATACTATATTAACAGAGATAAGATTATTAAATACATCAGCAACACTACTTACAGTAATTGACACAGAGATGTTACTCTGTCACTACTGACATTTACCACAGTGCAGAAGATAACCCTAGAATGCAGTGTATACCAAGAAACTGTTTTTGACATACTCTACAACTGACGCTAAACTTTGTAAAACACAAATAAATTAACAGAAAAAAAAAAAAAAAAAAAGCCTTCCTAACCTCTTTGCATATACTTGAATGTCTTGCAAATACTACTTGAGTTTAAAGGGTATCTTCATCTGTGAATGATGTGAAGAATCTGTGAAGACTGTGAACTTTTGAAGTGTAGAAGTGAAAAGATTTTCAAAATGAAAATTTATATCTGGAAGGGAAAGGATTTATAAATAGAAAGTTGTTCCTCCTCCTCCCCCCCCCCCAAAAAAAAAAAATAAAAATAACTAACTAAATAAAATAAAATAGTCCTAACAAATATTTGAGATCTCCCAAGTGTTTTTCTGATTTTTAAAATTCCCTCGATATTAAAGAGTCCATTATTTACACAGTCCTATTTGAAATGTTCCATAGCAGTGTAATTATATGAAATTATGTTATATTTATACATACAGAGTAAAAATCTAATAATCAATTTTGATCTTAGTCAAAGCAATACAAACCCTGAATAACTCAGGAACAGCAAAGATTATTAAGTTAAATAACATGGAAAAAAAAGTTCAGCCAGCTGTATTAGGAAGAATATATATATTTTTTTTTTTTGGGGGGGGGGTGGTGTAAAAGAGTGATCTGTTACAAAAGTAATATCTAATCTTTTCTCACTGAAATAATGGGAAAGAAAGAATATCCATACTACAAAGATCCACTTTTTTTTTTTTTAAGGGAAAATAAATTGTGCAGACACTCTACTAAACTAAAATCTTGGGCCACAGTCTGGAGGGGAAAAATATATAAAACAAAACAACAACAAAAACAAAACAAAACAAAACAAAACAAAAAATTCATCTGTTAATACAATAGCCTTTCTCCTCCACCCCAGTAGCAAAGCACAAAAAATTTTTACATACACTTCCCATCAACGTTGTGCTTAAGTCCTTTCCTAAATCAAGGCTTTGGGAAGCAATTTAAACACAAGAGAGGTGATTTATTATCCCTAAGATGTCCTCTTTCCCTTAAGATCTGAAGTACATAAAGAAACCCATTTCTAAATCTCTCTACAGATAGAAGAGTGGGAAGATGCTTGGTGTAATGATAAGGTGGAAGAAAAAACAACAACAAAACTTTGTGAGAGAACCCAGTGCTGATAATAAGGCCACTTATCAAGTAAAACAGATCGTTCAATAGAATTTGAAAGCCAGCAACTGGAACACAGCATAGGCAAGAGATGTGTGCTCTAACAAAATAAGCAGAAAGCCACTTTATTTTTTTAAAATCTAGAATTTTACTTTGATTTTTTACATTCACTTTTGCATTCATTTACTTTGCTTTTTTACATTCAATCCCAAATGATTTCTTACTATGCTTAGCGCTGTCTGGTAGAGAAATGTAGCTATGTTCAAGAACTACATGTACATTTAAACAGATTTCTACTTCAGGTTTTGGAAATACAGTAAGCCAATTTCACTTTATTGGTGGTTCTTTTTACTCAGCATTGAAAAGCTCTTAATATATCTTTGTAATTTTGAGTATGTAATGAGTTTGAATAATGAGTATCTTTCAGTAATGAGTATCTTTGTAATTATTTTTTTCTTCTCTACACTAGAGAAACTAAGATTAATTAAACTAGATGGATAATCTGACTTTACAGAAAAGAAGTAGAAAATGCATGATGCTGCTTTCCAAAAACATGTCTTACCTACCACATACAAAGACAATAAACAGGAATGACTGTGCAGTGATAAACAATTGGAGTAATTGTGGACCTGCATGGCATTAAAGTGACAGGTACATCATGATCCTGTTTTTCAGCAGTAGCATACCATAGATTAGAGATGGCATTATTTGGTAGTATTGGTTGAACACCAACATGTCTTCTTAATTACATGCATGCTGCATGATACTTAAACATGTATCTACTAAAATAAATTTTCTCTATGTCATTTAACAAGGGTGAAGGACTCTAAGACATAGACTCTAACATCATATGCGATATTTAGGTAGTCTAGACCCACATCTTTGTCTGAGACTTTCAGCAATGTTTTCTGGGATCTTGCTTTGACCATAGTATATGGCAATTTTCCAACTCCATTATTCCTAGTTAAAGAAGTTAAACTAAGGCATGAAGTGGGTGTTCAACAAAGGGAAAAATGCTAAATAAGGATCATAGTAAATGTTAGACATAAATAGCAATACACACTAAAAATAGGCATGTGGGCATGACATTTCACATAGTTCATTACTTCTGGCTTTTCTTCTAACTATTACCAACCATCTGTATTTCTGTAGTATCTATTCTAGACACCTTGCATTATTCTTCACATTTTTCCCCATCCGTATTGTTTATAAACATTTGGTACATGCATTTTTGTCTCTGCCTTTTTTTTTTTTTTTTTTTTTTTTTTTTGCATTGTTCCAAACTTTGTATTGTTTAAAAGAAAAGTGAAAACATGAAGGTAAACTATCAACATGTTTTCAAGGAAAGCGTGTTTACAGTCAACATAATTTTAGAAAATAATGGAACATACTACCACTGAAAGTGATAATGGACAAAGGGATTTAGTTTTTTAATTGAGTTCTTCATATTAAATGTACTTAAGAAATCTAAATAGTTATTGACAAAGTATTCAGCATTTGTACTTGCTGAAACGAAAACCACCTTCTATGACAAGTGAATAATAGTAAGAAACAAGTTAAACTTTTAATGAATATTTGAGCAGAATAGTTCTTTTTAAATGCTACTTTTTTGCATTTTGATCTGTGTCTCATCTGACAAATATGTTTGCATGGAACATTGTACAAAGCTCTGCTAGTCAACACTGTTATTTTCAGAAGTGGGATATATGTCACATTTCTCCTAATTTAACTAATACTGTTGTACCTGACCTAACACTCCAATAAATTGCAAGAACAATTATAATTATGGTTTGCATATACAGCTAACAGTACCTGGGGATACTCTCTTGTTTCCATGCATTAGGCAAACCACAATTTAGTTTCCTTATTACATCAGAGTTGCAAAGCTGTGAATCATTCTTACAATTTTTTATTGCATGTGCTTACCAATGTTTTAAAAGGTTACCCTGTAAATTATGCATGTTTCTTTAAGTTACAACCATACATTATTTATGAAAGTTTTGTACAATGATAGATTATTTATACTCTTCTATGTCACTTCCTAATCTGAAAGTCTGTATGAAGTTGTACAAGAAACAGCAGAAATTGCAGCATTTAACTACTTAACTTGAAAACCCATTATTAAAAATGGATGGCAAACAACACCTACAGTCTGAAGTGTGGAAAAAAAAAAAAAAAGAAAGGTATTTTCTCCTACTGCCTTGCAAATAGAAATCTGACTTCACATGGTCATAGAAGCTTTTGAAATATTCCTATCTAAACAATAAATCATTGTTAAACTGCAGTGTCCAGTGGGTACTTATGCTTCCTTGGAGTATTTAAAGGCTAAGATTTAAATAATTGTGAAATTCTGAAGTTTCTCCTCAATAATCAATTATTTTATTTACAATTCAAAAGATATTTTTATTGGTAAAATTATGTAAAATATTATTTTTTGTGTTGAAAAACCCTTTAAGTGAAATCTTCAAGATTTCTAAGACGAAGCCTTCCAGTGCCACCATTCACATGACTTACACCACAAATGCTTAGAGTAGGCATGTGCCAACTTCTAGAGTTCAAAAGAAAGTAAGAGACTAAGTCCCAGATGGAGGTCTCATTGTTTTCCGCAGGTAGATCTAAGAAGCAGCACGGTTGAGTCTACCAGCAATGAAAAAAATAAGCTCTTAAATTGGGGCATATGATAACTGAACCACAGCTGGACTGAGAACCAACTGTGCAGATAAGCCATATAAGTCATGGAAGCAGACATTCCTAAATCTACTTGTCACTGCCCATGTACACCCAATCATTCTGACTCCAACAAAATGAGTGTAGAGTATTCACACAAAGAAAAATTGTAATTGGCCATATAAGGTAGAAAGAAAGAAAATGTGAGTCTTGCAACTTTGTAAGTTCAATGTAGTAATTAGGAAAACAAACAAACCAGAATAGAATCCCATAAATTTTTGTTACTGTACCAAGATATTTTGCTTCTTTTTATGATGTCCTTAAAATTACATTCTGTTCAGAAAGAATGGATAAATCCAAAATAATGTATAAGCAGACAATGAAAGTATACAAGGCACAAAAGGGTAAGAAGTAACAGTAACATAATGGGAAAAAAAAGAACATGCAAATAAACAATCCAGTTCCTACAACCCAGTTCCTTTTCAACTAATTTGACAATGATAAATGGAGAACGTATGGTTACAGTAGAAAACCATGCAGCTTCTGACTGCTGCAAGACAACTGATAGCATAACTGAGAAAACTAAATTTTTGTTTAGCGGAGGTTGCATATACAAATCTCTGGTATTGCTCTATGGATGACATAGCAGAAGCTGAAATTGCCCAGCTTAGTCAGGACTATTTCAGAAGTCATCAGATTTTAGTATAACATTACTGCTCTGCTAAATAGGGATGGGACTTGAGACCTATTGCCAACTGTTTATTATTATGTTAGTGACATTGGCCACTCACTACAAGAAAGATGTTGGAAACCTTAGGTTTAACCACTATACAATGGATACATACATACATATATATATATATGATAGTTTAACTTAAATCTGTTCAACAAATATTAATGAAATCAGTGAAGTAAAAGCTAAAAATTGTCTAATTTCTGTCTAATTAAAGTAATAATAGCAATACTAACAGATTTGGGAAAGAAATAGTTTCTTAGCAATAATAAGGAATGATATTTTACATTATGCAGGATATTTTTCATCTTCAAACAGTTTTACAAGCATTAAATTTTCATAGGAGCTCTCTTGTAAGTAACGCATTCCCCCCCCCCCCCCCCCCCACCTCCCATTTTTCTTTTTATTACACTCAGATTCTTTATCTGAGTAAATATTCACATTTCATTATTTCACGTTTGATGGTAATAAACGTCCAATGGACCATCAATGGAATATGTGGATTACAACATTCAGAAAATGTTAAGTCTCATGTACTCTGGTCTCTTTAGACTTAACTTCATTTGCTGCTACAGAACCCATGCAGCAGCACCAATGCTTCCTACCATCTTGGGCGTGGAGACCACATGCTGCATCGTGTCACCTCCATGCCCAGTCTCTTTCAGATCTTTCAGATCATATTGACGTGGCAGTTCATCAGTTCGTGCAATGCATCCAGGGCATGTAAAACACAGTTGAGATACTATACAGTGCTTACAGGTATAGGTTTTGTTTAAATTAGAGGATGTATAGGACACATATATATTCAGACCACACCTCAGCCTTTAAAGCAAACTTATTAAAAATAGACATGATATAAGCTAGTTTGAAATATAATAATAATAATGCTACAAAACACAGACTTGGAATACTTCCAAGTGTGAACATATTGGCTGTATAATTTTACAATATAAAATTAATCACATGTACAGCTGCAAGTAATATCAAGAGAGATAAGAACAACATTTCCACAAAAATATTTTTGCCAGCTAGAATATTTATTTGTGGAGCTACATTTTTGGCTCTATTAACTAAGAAAGATTGGGCTTTCGCATTCCTGAGGAACAGTGGAGGATATGCAGTGACAGGCAGTATTTCAATATTTCAAACATTACATGGCTCACTCTGAAAATGCATAGATTCTGGTGCGTGCTCATTGTTTCTTCTGTTTCCCGTGCCCTCCTCCCCACTCCACCTCCTTCTGGGACAATAAATAAATAAATAAATCTTTCCTGACTCATGTTCTGGACTCATCTTTGGTTTGGTGTAGTGGCAGACTACTCTGTTCCTCAGCCTGTGGTATGAGGTAAGTGAAGAACCCCACCACTTCTGACCCACCTATGTTTCCTTGTAATTTATGGGGTGCAGCTTCTCATACTGAGCTTTTAAATTTCAGTTTAACTTCATTAAGAACTAAGTCAAGTTCAGACCTTGTGTAAAATCCAACAACTTTCTCTGCAGTTGTAAACTTCTTTACTTTTCTCTGCAGATGTACAATTCTGGTCATGATAATTATAACCAATAAATTTAAGTTAAAATATCAATAATAACTCTATTTATCTGAAACAGCATGTTAACTTTGACCTATTTTCAAGGTATGTTACTGCAGCTGTTAGAACTTCTTGTAATATTTTAATATACATAGATAGATTTTGGTTTTAGCTGATCAATGACTTTCAATGGCTTTATTCTACAACTACCTTGCTGTATGGTTTATGTTACTGCTGAGTCACAAGGGAGAAAAGACCACTCACATTCCCATTTGTCAAACTGCAGACATTTATTTCTTACTTCCCTGCTATAATCTTTGCAGAGACACACTTTTTGGACAGCAAAAACCCTATCTGGTGCTGCCTGTCCCTTTTCTATGTCTGGCAATCTATTATGATATGAAAGCACTTCCTAAATGAAGACACTGAAACATTTGATCCTCAAAAATTTTCAAATTGTAAATCAACTTCAATCCATAGACTTGACTGAATGTCAGGACTGAAGGTTAATAGTCACAAGAATTAAGTCAATTATAAATAATAATGTGCTACAACTTATAAATTGCATGCTGACTCATCAGTGATGATAATGCATAAACAATTTTGTATTTGTATATTGAGAACTGTCAGGAAGGCTTGTTTCTCATTATTGGATTTCCACACATGGAAGCATAAATAAAGGCTTAAAAACAGGTTAAGCCAAGCAAACATTCCTATTTTTTCTCTCTATTTACAAGATTCTGGCACTCCAGAGTCACCAGTTCTGAAAGAAATAGTTGAACGTCACACACTTTAATAACAATTGGGTTTTTTTGTGATGTTGATTTTTATGTTATAAATGCACAAAACAAATACATAGTTTATCCTGAATGTAGATAACACTTAGAATACTTAATGGCATACAAGGCTATTCAGTTTACGTGGGAACTAGTTTAACAGCAATTTCAACAGTGTGTAGAACAACAGAGAGCATCATAAGCACAGGGTATTCTGACACTGTATATCAAAAAATGTTGCTATTGGAAAATGTTTTTCATGGAGAAAACTCAAAGATTGCATGACTGCAAAGACTGCATGAAGTATCTTGCAATGTGGTATTCCTTGGTCATCAGACCAGTAGTTATTTTAGTATTTTAAAATAAATATAAATATGAACTGGACTCTGATCCACTGACTAAATCAGGAGGATCATATTCAAGTATATTTCCAGCCATGGTTTAATTATCAGAGAATATATTATATTTATATTAAGTTGGTTACCTAGAATTGCACATACCTAAAAAAAAAGCCCTCCTTATACACAGATTAACTAAATTTGTGGATACAAATTTGTCTTCTTTCTCAAAAACATCATATCTATCCCCACCTGCATTTTGTGTTCTAATATATGATTTAGCTGAAATAGTGTAAAAATGAATGTTGCTAGATGACTCCTTTAAGTGTCATTTATTTCTAAGCTGTTTCAAACACATAAAGTATTCCAGTTAACTTAGTTAATAATTTGTATTGATAAAATTAGCTCAAGTTCCATCTATTTTACAGGTGTATTTAAAAAAAAAAGACAAAAATGTAGCCTTGCTTTTGACCACCCTATTTTGTTCTTCTCATCAACCTTCTTAAGAGAAAGAGTCACAGTTCTGAGAATGTTACATAAGATCCTTCTGTAAAAGCAGAAAACAAACAAACAAACAAACACAGATCTTAAACATAACTGGTTCCACTGTTTCCAGATGCGAGAGATTTGAAAGGAACTGTTAGGAGATTCTTAACACAAGTCCTGTGCAGTTATGAAGCATAGTCATATGATCTAGTTTAGACTTCCAAGGTGCATCCAGGAAGAATTAAAGATTAAGAATGAAAGAATCCCTCTGCAGTCAAAAGAGAGAACAACAGATTCCATGGCTCTATTTGTAAACAATTTAAACCAGTTAAATAAATAAATAAATAATAAGTTAAATAATAAATAAATAAATAAATAAATAATAAATAATAATAATAAGTATCCATTTCGCCATACCTTTCAGAGCTTCTTTCATCAGTAAGGTTGACACAAAACTCATCTTAAGTCATTTATGAGGAAGACATTAAGAAATTTGTTAGCTAAAAAGGGAGGAAGGCAGTTCTAAGGCATATCTATAGTAGAAGGAAGGACAACCACCTTATATGACCATTATACATCTCACCAATTTAATTGATTCATTTCTTCTCTCACAGAAATAGTTTGAGAATACAGGATCAAGCATTTCTTTTAGGATACGTCGGCGAAATGCCTGAAATCGGAAACCATCAGTGCATAGTCATTTAAGCAAATGTTTCTGAGTGTTATAAAAGGTGGTACTAAACTACTATAGATTGTTTGTGCTCACTAAGTGTTTTGCAAACTTTTAACGTGTTGCTTTTTTTTTTTTTTTTAATAACAAAGCATATGGAACACATGTAAATGAATACCCCCATGAATACCTGAATCCCCCCATCTATTCTTTTTTTTTTTTTTTTTTTTTTAAACTGCCAGTCTTCAGCAATATTTACCAGTGGAGAAGAGGTCTGAAGCGTGCTGAGATGTTACAATCAGCTTCATAAAACAGCTAGAAGAGAAATTATTAATGCCCAGTTTTCACAAAGTTTCAGTGTCAGCTTGGCTTTATTGGATTTCAGAAAATTCATATAGGAGCTTAACTCAGGGGGGAACAAGGCTTCACTTGTGGTTTGGCACCAAAAATCACTCATTCTCCTTTCACATATTTACAACAGCCAAAGACAGATTTTTTTATCTGATACATTAATGTATTTAGATATTAAATTTTCAGCACTTGGCAAAATTAAGCAACAAAATAATACTTAGAAAAACAATAACAACAAAATATATATACAAAGAAACTTTCTAGATCTCTCTTCAATTGAATCCCATGATCACTGCCTATCAGAAATGACCAGTTCAAGTCTAGAGTCTAAAAGTTCACATTTCTTATTACCGAGGTTATCGTTGGAGAACTCATGTTGACATTGTAATTCCCATGTGACACCTATGAAACTAGTGTATTATTTATGGAAATAAAAGGTCTCAGTACTTATACAGTTAGCTTCGCAAACAAGTCAGCAGCTGAACACCCCCACAACTTGAGGACAGCTCTCTCATACTTATCAAAAAGAATGTTCCAACTCACATAAGCTGAGTCAAGGGCAAAATGGAATACAAACCATGACACCTCACTGTATTTTGAGTAGTTAAAATTTTGTTTTCATTAGACTGAACACAAATTCAGCAGTGCCTTAGAAAATTGAGTCAATACCAGTAAAAACCATTAATGACTCCTCATGTGCTTCTGAAGATTCACAAATATGCCAGAATACAACATAGTAATCCTAAAGTTATGAAATAAAAAACGTCAATATGGTAAAATATGTAAATTAATTATTGTCACATTTTTACATTAAGCTTGTTTAACAGTCACTTCCCTATGTGTTCTATCCCTAAATAAAAAGGTTTATGTCATTTTCTTTTCACTCTTAGTTTGAAGGCTGAATTATTGGAAGAATATTCTGAAAAGTAGAAAGTATATTTTTACAGGAACTTTTTCCTCCCCTGGACATTTAGAAAATATTTAAAATAAAGTTCTGCTGACTGACCATTACATTAATGTTATGGTGGATACACATTATGAGTAAAGATAGAATTCCTCTTTATAGTCACATTTTCATCATACTGTAGGTTGTTACAAATCCCTTGTCATGAAAAATCCTCTTCATTTATTTGAAGGTCTGTAACTGAGAACATTCCAAGATTGGAAAAATGGAGCAATTTTCTATTTCTAATGCAAGATAATTTTCTGTGACCTAGATTGTCTAGTTCTTTGTTTTCTTCCTTCTAGTTTGTCACCAGTGTAGTTTGAGCTGAAACATGTTCTGCTAGACTGGGTCTCGTTCAAATATTTTTTACAAGAGTAATTTTGGAAATACAGGATAAGGATGGAAACACACTTCCCACATATGATAGTTACATGAAGTAACTATCCTACAGAAAGAATTAAGGGTGTAAAATATACCTATGGTGCAAAGGTTGTTTTTGATTGTGGTATACTCATAACTGTAATTTTGGTAGTAGTTTGTACTTGTGGAAATAAGATATATCCCTCATTCTTCTAACTTTTCTATTTCTCTTCAGCTGCAATTATCAAGTGCTTTAACACTATGCATAAGCAACAGAATTATTTACATGCTAATAGAGGTCCTGAAACAATTTTGATTATCATGGGTTTTCCTGAGCAAGAAAACAAATAAAAATAAGGCTTCTGAGAACTATTTTAAGCTTAAGACATGAGAAGAATTGTATAATTGAGCCAAAATTCCAGATTATTAAATTGTGAAGTAATTGTGAAGAATTGTAAATTCTTCAGTTAGTTCAGAGCAACAGGTTTGTGTTTTCTCTTGTCTTCCCATTGTAACACCATATGCTTAATTCTAGGTATAAGTACAAGCTCATTCTGTAAGCATTATAGATTTAAAGACAACAAACCCTTAGAATAGCAACACTGGCAGAAAGAAACAGAACTTCTGCAGACATGATGTGTTTTATTCCTGGGGATGTTTTTACTTTCTTACAGAGAAGAGCTCTTAGTTCTGGTCCCTTAATCCCAGCCCATAGGCCTGAAACTCGTGCAGAACAGCACCTCTGTCCCTTTCCTGTCAGGTGCCCAACCTGTCAATGTAGTTACCAGCCCTGATGTCGATTTATTAATCATATATTAATCTGGCACATGAGCTTCTGAAACAAGGGATGAATTGGTGCTTCTCCACAGAAAAACGGGATGTCATATAGTTGGACTGTCTATCTGGAGAGCATTTACAACTTCACACCCTCAACCCAACAGATATTTCTGTGCCTTGTGGCCAAAGATGACACTGTTTTGACACTGTTTAATGTATCAGAGAAGATATTTGTAAGGTGCCTCGAGCAACATAGATTCTTTTCTTTTTCTTTTTTCTTTTTTCTTTTTTCTTTTTTCTTTTTTCTTTTTTCTTTTTTCTTTTTTCTTTTTTCTTTTTTCTTTTTTCTTTTCCCCACAACCTGTATACTCACTGCAGTGCTTTATTGCCACAAACTTTGCTTCCCAAGCCTGAAAAAAAACTATCAGCAAGGACCTGCTTTCAAGATCAAGCTATTCTATTATTATATTTAGTGCATTGTACCATTCACAAACTCTCCTAGGTAGCTGAAAATTAGCAATGATAAATGAACACCAAAACATTCAAGTGCTTTGCAAACTACTTCAACATGCCAAGCATTTAAACAGATGAAAGAAAATCCCCATGCTGCTCATAGCACTATGTTAAACTTCAACAGCTGAAAATAGAGCAACCTAAGAAACACCATTACAAAGATTTTCTCATTAACTTTACTTTAGAGAAATATTTTTATTAGAATAATTACTCTGTGCATTTAATTAATTATGAGCAATAAGTTTTATTTACTTCTGTTATAAAGGTTAAGAGACAATACTTTCATACCAGAAACATAAAAACCTGTTTCTTTCCCTTCATTTTTGCTTATCTTAGATAATCAGTCCAAACTAAAACAGGGTGTGTAAAGGTGGCAGAATATGTCTCCTATCCTTTTATTGTACTCCTGGAAGGTTTTTTCTTTTTTTTTTTTTTTTTTTTTTTTTTGACAGTTCATAGAAAATGACATAACAGCCATAGCAGACTGGGGAAAAAAATAATATTACTGCAATTTCCCCAATTAATTCTAACCTCTTTGCTTTACTTGTAATTATTTCACTCATCTCCCAAAACTTAGCTTATTAAGATCTATCCATCATGGTGTCGGTCATACAGTATTTCTGTCACTGAGCTTTCTGGCTTTTGTCTTTCTTCTATTCAGACTCTGCCTACAGAGAATTCATAAAAAGGAAAAGTGTTTTAAAAAGATGAATAAGGGTTAAAGGTGAATGAATTACTATAACTCCAGATTTATTTATTTATTTATATGGCTAATAATTCCCTGAACTTGGTCTCCTGCTTTCCTGGAAAAGACACTCCTTGTACTAATCACTTGTCACCTGTAAGACTATCAATTGGACAATTAGCTATAATTTGCACCTTACATAATGATGCATATAGCAGCTGTTTTTCTCTTTCCCCACTCCATTGTGTTCATTGGAATAAATCTTCACAATTATTGTGAGTGATTATACCTATTTATATAAAGTGTTTACAACAGCATTCAGTTATATTGCAGGTGAGATGCATACCACATCAGGTTATGACTATTTATCTCTAACACACACACACACACAAAAGAAATAAATAAATTAAAATTATTCACCACAAAGGACATAAACAGAAGGCCTGCAGTTAACCTGACAGTTCTAGCAATCATTCCCTGAAGACTCTACTTAGAAGAATGATGAATACGTGAACTAGTTCTGACTAAAATGTGCTTTATTCTGTAATTAAGCATGCTACCACCTGCATATATGATTGTATATCTCTAATGTGAAATACAAAATGTTGAAAGGTCCACATATATATATATATATATATATTTTTTTTTTTTTTTTCCTGAAGATACTGTTGGGGTCAAGAGAAAGCATCTCTCTATATGTAATTATTCCGTTTAGTTAGGCTAAAAGGGGGGAAAAATAAAAAGACAATTCAGACAGCTCCAACTAAGTGCAGGGAACAAAATCTCTATGCAAGTCTCCAAGAGTTACTACTCTTGGTTACTAGAGTTACTATCAGCTTCAGTTATTAGCACTGAGTTGCGACTGAAACCAAAACTCTAGGTCTCCATCTGGCTCCTGCTCCTAGCAATACGAAAACATCTCGACAGATGCCTGTTTTATTTGCATAAGAATTCTGATTAATGAGTTAAAATGTCTGCAGTAATTTACACCTGTCCATTCTGACTTCTCTTGCTGATTGCATCCTGGAAGTAAACAGTGTTAGCTTAGCTCCAGGCATGGGGCAGTGAATTATAGCAACTCCGTATTGCTTCCCAAGTAGCTGATCTATCCCTGCAGCAGAGGCAGCTACCTGGAGCAGCTCAGCAGCTGTTTGGTCAGATCCATCCACCCCCACAGTGGGAGCAGGAGAGGGGCAGGACAGGCAGTGAACATGAGAATCACAGCAGTCTCTCCCACCTGCTCAAGGGAGCTGGCAAATTAAGCCCCAGGCTGAGGTATTTCTTCTGCCTACAGCTTTGTAGATCTTTGCTAATCTCTCCTGTCACTGTAGAAGCAACTGGATTATCTGCAGTGTTGCTTGAATTCAGGTACACTTATTGGCTCTTGCTACAATGCATTTTAAATATTCTACAGAGGCTTATCTGAAAACAAAATCCAATGTGAAGGACAGAAGGTGGACATTGCAGATCAATGAGTGTCAGAAAATGAGATACCATTTTTAAAATTACTGTATAAATTGTCCAGGGTTAATAAGAAAAACAAACAAACAAACAAAACAAAACAAAAAATCTACTAATAAATCATGCAACAAACACAAGTTCCAGAAAAAAAACAGGAACAGTTAATGCCATTAATAGCCTTCAAGTGCTCTGAAAACTTAGAGAAAAACAAAACACAACAAAAATAAAAAACTAAGATCTCATTTTCTATATATTATACAAATTAAGAATATTGTTGTTCATAGAATCTAAAACACAGTTAAAAAATAGAAGAAAGTTTACAAGCGACAACAGAGAAACAATTCCTGATATATTTAAGATATATCTCCATCAGTTTTTAGTCTGTGTTATTTTCCAACCCATTATAAGAAACTGGAAGAGTGCTGAACTGAACCGGAGGTGGTGGGGAAAAAAAATAAGTATTTCAGACATTCTATATGTAAATTTATGGAAAACAAAGATCATATGCTATCCAGTCATCCATGCACAGACAAAATAAGTTAAAACAAAACACAGACACCCACCCCCCACTCCATCCCCTTCTACCCCCAACCCCCAAATCCTGTAATCCTGTTCCTCCTTCCCTTTATTTCCCTTTTTTTTCCCCTCTTTTTTTTTTTTTTTTTTAATATATAATTCAAGTTGCTATAGTCATTTTTTTTTTAGTATTTTTTCACCAAGTCAACTACTTATTTCTTAGTTGCTTCCTTCCCCCACATGCATTAGCTAGAATCAACATGTCAAAATGAAGATTTTTAATTCTCTGGTTTTAGTGGCTAAACATTTACTAAGAAAATACTGGAGACACATTGACACCCAAGACTACCAGGATAGCTTTCCATCATATAACTAAGGAGGACCACAACCCTGAGAAGACAATACATTTAATACTCTCATGACCATACTCATTTACAGTAGCATTTCCTGTGCTATATTCTGAACAGAATTCAAGCTTCCCACAGTGCTACTGCCATTTAGTTCATTCCAAAGCTCTACCCCACTGTTCACTCAGCAATCCCACCAGTCAATCACAATGTCTTAGCAGCTGCTCCATCCTTTTCTCTTTCTTGGCTAAATATGACCTGTATGCTTTACCACACAAGACTACACCCTCCTCTGCAAATCAATTGTAGCTTCAGTTCATACTGTAAGTAAAATTTATGGAATCAATTATTTACTTAAGGTCACTTATAACTTATTTTTTCTAAATATTTTTAATACATTTTAAAGGAGGATAGTCTGTTTTTTTTTTTTTTTTCAAAATTATTATCTGTCACATGGATACTGGCTGCAGATTCAAAAATAATTATTTGTAATTTATAATGAATTTGAAGATAAAAATCACAGATTCAAAGACAGAAAAGTGACAAATTCTTATATGGATCTCAAAGCTATTGAAAATACTTGGATGCAAATCCTACCAGTTGAAATTTTGGAAAAGGCTTTTACCACACCTCTAAGCGTGCAGAGAATAAATCCTCAAGCTTTTGCCTCAGAATGCACTACAGTGAGGTCATGTAGTTGATGTCTGCCTACCTGCCTTCTCCTTAGAGAAGTATTCAATCTAGTACAATGCAACATATGTCTACTGCACTATATAACCATATGTCTATAGTACAGTGATATAGTACAATTGCAAGGCATATGTCTGTCTAGTTCCAGGCAAGAATTTGTTGCTCAAACAGATGTAGGGAGTGTAGTGTGCTCTAACCACTGTCACATCCATAATCTTCAAGGTAGTATTGGAAGAGCCAAAATCTTCTGCTGAATTTGAGAAAACTCAAGCAAATGTGCAGTTCAACCTCTTACATCAATGTCTCTTAGCTATACTTTTCCATATACTTATTGAAATGGCTAATGTTTTTCCATAAGGTCAGGTTTCAAGAGGTACATGCTTCCCTCTGCTCTTGAGGTGGAAAAGAAAATGTCCAAACTCCTAGTCATTATTACTGCCTACAGATTGGCTAGCATCATAACTTTTCAGCTCAATAAAGAGAAATCCAGTTTAGTAAATGCAATGACTGTCCAATCACCTCATAAGCTTAATCCATATATTAAGAACAAAGTCATAGATTATGATATTGTGTATTTCCATCTGGAGCTTTAAAAATAAAATAAAATCAACTTATTGCTGATATACTATTTATATTGTCTTGTTAAAGTTTTTTTACACACCAAAGAAGTTGTTCAATGTTCCACAGAGAATCTTGTTTTCCTTACAAAGTTATTTCCATCTTAAACAACGCAGTATTCCCATTATATTTCTTTTCATTGCTAATTCCAAGATGCAAGAAAAGACACAATTTATATATACTTATCACAGGATTCATCTGACATTTAAGAAAACAACACAACAACAACAAAAACCACAAGCTATTTGCATTAGGACAATTTTGGGATTCTAAAAATCAAATAAATGACAAAATGACTAAGTTATAAGCTCTCTTTTATACATTTGGAATAAGAAAGTATGTCTAGTCACATACCAGAAGTTATTGAGGGAGATGAAAGGCAAAATGAAAAGGGCACAAAACAAAAGCTGTAGTACTAAGTATTACATCCATGATGTCCAGATAAATCTCTATTTCTGTTATTTTAACTTAAAGAAAAAGCAAAATAACCCTAGCAACTTTCAGCCTTTGAAAGTCCTAAGAGCCAGAATCTAGACTCCTAGCAGTCATAACTAATGCCTGGAGAAAAACTGATCTCAGTACAGACACACTGGAAGTTTTTCTCTCTTCATTGGGGAACAATTACAGCTTTGTATAATAAATGTCTCAAAACTGTCTCATCTTCCCAAAGGAAATACATCTAAACAGTGAAAATTGCTTTCTTCATAGTTAACAAGATCTCTTACATTAATTTTTCTTTATGGTAAAATTAAAAAATAATGATTAAAGGCCATTATTAAAGAAATGTTACATCATGTCGTGATTTTTTTTTTTCCCTAGCCAGCCTAACCCAGACTCAGTGTATGAACATACTTACATTTTTATTAGCAATCCTTTTATTAAAAGAAATAAAGTTATGGAATTATTTTGTGACAACAGATTATCCTTTTTTTTTTTCCCCCCGCCCATTTGTTGGATCTATAAGTAATTTTCTCTATTAAAAGCTGTGCTAGATTCTTTTAACTCTTTTTTTAAATACTGTGAATTATAAAAGAGTATTTCCTGTTCAGTTGTTAAAAGTATATAAATCAATATTATCTGAAAGACAGGCAAGTTTTAGTATTTCTGTTTTGCAGTAAGCACTAAGGAAAAGATTTGTACTTAGTGCATAAATACTTTTAGAATGTCTTCACTAGAAAAATTAAGAATAGTTAAGGTCATAATTAAAAAGTTTAATCAAGATCTTGGGCCAGACTCCTCACACATTTACCTAGGTACAACTTCAGTGAATTCAGGGGGATATAGGTCCAGCCACTCTAAGAAAGAGACAGATTTTAGTTGTGAACACGTTAAAAACTATTGGCAAGGATGTGCAAAATCCATGGCAAAACTTGTACCTGAACACTTCTCATGGAAGTCCAAATTTCAAATATCACCGGAATAAATTTCTAATGACCAATAATTCCTCCCCTTACTTGAAAAGAGGCAAATCATCTCAACATCACAAGATAATGTACCACGTTTCTTAAAACAAGTCCTTCGTCTAAGTGTTTTTTCCGTAATACAATTATGGCTTTGGCTGTTCTTGAAATGATTGAAATGATGACCAGCATTAGTTAGCATTAGTTTAGGCATGCTCAGAAGATATTTAAAGTTGACTTCAATGTTGAATACACCAGTATTTTAAGAACAACACCTGCTCCAAAGCATCTGAATGCTATTATCATTCCTTGGAAACATAGGGATCCTGAAGCACTTAGCAAAGAGAAACTCCAAAAGAATGTTCTTATACTGTCAAGGAAGTCTCTCTTCTGTCTGCAGTTGAGAATGTTTTGTTTGTTTATTTATTTCTTCTCCTTTTCCTTTCTTTCTCCCTGCCCCCTATTCTTATCTTCACTATTTATTTATTTATTTTCAGATTGAGTGGGCAGGAAAAAACATTACTTTGGGAGAGAGTTGTTCTGTAGTTGTTCTTTATTCATGGTCATTTTAATACATCATGATAAATTAAACTAGCTTGTAAAAACTGCTACTCTTGTAGCAATTGTTTACCTTTTTCAGGACACAGATAATGCAATACAAGTGATGTATATTTCTTTAAAAAAAATGCATTACATCAGAACAGAATCTATTTCCAGACCTATTATACATTCATGCATATATACCATATTTGGTAAGGAGTCCACCTGTGCTTGATGCAATATTTTTAGTCTATTTATATTGTTCTTTTGCTCTGAACTCTACTCTGAACACATTTACTTTATACCCAAAGAGAATGGGAATGCATAAACAAAATATAAACAGAATAAAATATATGTTGAACGTAAAAATGCAATATTAAAACAAGATAATTTTATTTCCGTATTTATCAGAGAAGAAAATAGTGCCATACATTTAGAACAGGAAAAAATAAATAGATTTACAGAGTAACTAACTCTAGTTGGAATTCTGAAAAATCTTATAAGGTTTGAAACCCCCTAAAGAGTTTCTTCTGTAATCCATTAACAAAGTAATATTCATTCAAATATATGTCACTTCAAACACACAATGCAGCGAGAGCAAAACCGAATGTCAGTTTTATTAGGCTTATATGTAAAATCCCACTCAGAAATAATACTGAGGATAATATTCTTGTATTATTCAGGAAAAAAAAAATAAAATCCCTTATTTAATGACCCTTCCACTATTACATTTCTAATGTTCGTCTTGAATTCAAATACAGATTTTATATTTATATCTGAAACAAAATGTATGCTACTAGTCTAACTTTCTTTTAATAAACATTAACCTTAGACTTAAAGGTATTTTAGTTCACTTAATGAATTACACAGCTTTCTGAATGCATGTCCTGCAGTGATATTTTTCTAACTTTCTATCTGTGAAAAGATAGACCACTACCTGACAATTCAAACGCATTAATATTTTCTCCAGCAATAACATACTAATTGAATAAAACATATTCTTTAAAATCATAAATCACTAACTCAGATTTTAATTTTTAAATGGCACCTGCACAATTGTTTTATTGAACTAGTTCCTTAATACAAGAACTAGTTAAGAAATATGGTCTTAAGATACCTCTAAATCTCTTCACAATTCAGTCTTTAATGTCCAACTTCAGCTGAAGTTAGAATCTGAAGTTACCATGAGCAAAAATCATCCAAAATAAGTCTTAGATTATGAGTTCTTCAGCCCCAACACTTGTGCAGACAGAAGAGGAATATATTTTTTGAATAGCTGCTTAGTCTAGTTTCTGTTACTTTCAGTGAAGAGCAACAGCACAACACAGATTCCAACATCTGACACTGGGTTCTATTCAAAATCACTTTATTTTTATTTATTTATTTATTTATTTTTAAAGTAACAGGGCTACAGTGAGATACACCATGGATTGTGTCTTACAGAAAGAAAAGTATTTGCTTTCTTTGTGCTCTGGGCAAAACACAAGAAAGATCTTTTCCTGCATTGACAGCATATTTTTGTAGTGACAAATATATGATTTGTTCAAAACAAGACATTATTTTACCTGTCCAAGAATATAAGCAAAAGGGCAGAGTAGTCTGCTTAAGAAAAGAACAAACGAATGTTTAGGGAATAATAGCTTTGGAAATTTCCCTCATGCCAACTAATTGCATCTGTGTCAGAAAGAACTAGACCATCTTTCACTACACCTTCACTCCTTCAGAGTGAGAGGGGACAGACAGCTCACCAGCTTTTCCACTGTCACCATTTGGAAGCCTTTGGCATTAATCAATGATTTTCATAGTTCAAGTCTTTCATTTGTCTGGTCTCTCTCTCTCTCTTTTTTTTTTTTTTTTTTTTTTTTTTTTTAGGTGAACCACTCTAATCATAGATTTTGATCAATAACGTCCTCCACTGTTCAACTGTTGCTTCCCTACACTTGACACTGTTTCAATTCCTTCCGTTCATTTGGTAGAAAACTCCTAGGTAGCACTAGTAGCACTAGTAACACTCCATGGTAGCACTAGTCAAGAAGTGGCCTCTGAATTTCTTATAATAATGATGTTATGATTAAGTATCATATTGTCTAGTCTAGAGATTTGATTACAGAGTATTGGAAAATGTCTATATCTTGTGTCAACATGGCAGATATTAGCCTTCTTTTTTTTTTTTTTTTAATAATTTATTTTTAATGAGATAGAAATCAAATGATGGTGAAGAAGAGAAGGAGGAAGGGATGTAAATGAGCTGCAATCTGGGAATAACATCATATACACCAGCTTTTAGTTCTGTACCAACCATGGTTTATTCAAAAGAGACAATGTGGTGGAAACCCACAGTGATGGTGGAAACACACCAACACCACTTTTGATATACTTAATTTGTATGTTTCCATCAAGTACCTTTCAAGCCCTCCTAGGGTTGACTAAAGCAACTGGAAAACTGAAACTATGCAATTGGTAAGGACATAAACGTATTATGAAAATTGCTGTTCATTTGCAAAGTTCCACTATTTTATCTTTGAGTAAATTTTCAATTGGAAAACAAAATGGAACTTAGAAGTCGTTCTACAAATAAGGAATTATCAAATTTATCACCACTGACAGTGAGCAAGAAGGAATTAACTCAGCATGATCGTATTATAGTTATCATATGAAATTGTTATAATAAGGATGTGGAAGTACACAATTTGGAAACTGAATATATTTGATAGACAAGAGATAATTATAGAACTTCAGTCATTTTATAATATAACCATATACAAAATCACTATTAGTTTACATATATTTATACATACACACACACAAAATGATGAAGTCATCTGTTAGCTTTGCTCACTGAGTAAGCATCACAAATTTGCAGAAACAACCACCTCTTGTGTGGATTTACCTACTGAAATAATACATAGGGATTATATACAAATATAAAATGAACACACATACAAACGTTAAAAAAGTGTAATAGAGAATTTCATACCATGCAACCATTTCTGAATGGTTTTCTTAACCTAAATTAGGATGAGAATCAAAAACACCTAAATTTTCCATTCAAAAGTTTTAATTATTAATTTCAGACATTTACAAGCATAATATTTTGAGTTTTAATTATAACCATATACATGACATATTTGAACACTTGAAAGCAGTATTTTATATGGTAAATCTGGAAAAAATATAAACATACATATATTTATATATATAAAAAAAAAAAACACTATCCATTTGATAGTGTGGTTTGTTTGTTTTCTTCTCCTTAGAGAGCAATTACCACATAAACCCTTTTCTAACAGAAGGGGCAAAAAACATTTAGATGATCTTGTGGTTGGTTATCAAGGGAAAAAATAAAATAAAATAGCCCTTTGAGAAAACATTGACTTCAACTCCAATGTCAAGAACACGAAAAATAGTTCAGAGTTGTAAGAAGGTGAAATTATAATAGCACATAAACAGATCCAAGAGCTCTGCCAAGAAAATTCAGATATATAGATCCTTAATATTGTTCTACCATGTACGCAATGCAGGTAATGGCAACTTTGCAGATGTAGATCTCTGTGACATCCTGAATATCCAGGAGTTAACTCCAACATTAATCTTTGTCTAGCACTGTTTTGACATGTAAAGCATATGTATTTGTAATATGTGTATAACAATATAAAACAACTGCTCTGAGAATTCTGGACAGATGAAATAACTGTCAAACAGTTCCGTTATCTAGGCTTTTTTTGATATTTGCAGTTTATAAATAATGCAATTTATAATTGCTAATTAGATAGCAATAGTAAAATTGAAAGACTTATTTGAATGAATTTTTGAAAAGTTCTGTAGAAAGCAAAGAATATTTTCTAATATTATCTGGAATCCTTTCTTGCACTGTTGCCCAGAATTAGAATTATCCCTCTTCTGGATTAAAGATGCATTGGTGGATTAGTCTATCACTGATGACAACATAATATATCCTTCCCAGAGGCTTAAAATGAAAGGAGGTCTGTTAACTACAGACTATGTTAAAACAAAACAAAAAGCCTTTTGACACAAAACTGTATTTTAACACTAAACATCATTGTGTGGAAGGTCAAAGCAGTTTATGAAACAGTCCCAGGTTGAGTGCCATTTATCCTTATGCCATATATTCCTTTCATAGGAATATATTTCTATATCACCTATAAAACTGGCAATACATGGGACAGAATCCTGTGAGGATTAGCCATCATTATTACTCTTAGCTTTAGCCACCTGAACAACCTCAGTACTACCACCAAGACAATTTAAACAAAAAAAAAAATGTGTTTTGTTGTATCCTCCTGATGCTCATATAAGTATATAATTTTTGCAAAACTACTTTTCTTTATTTGAGAATAAATAAAATAAATAAATCTTGTCACTTAAAGAATACATATTTTTATATTTAAATCCATCTGTTTCATGAAAAAAACATATCAAAGCAATAAAGGAGATGATCTGTTTCTGAAGATTTTAAGTGTAATTATGATGTAAATTGATTTACATAACTTCATTTCAAAAGAAGACTTTAGGCACATTAAGTTGATTCTTTTTTTTACCCTAGCCCTCTAAAAGAGATGTTATTAAGTAGATTCAGAGTCACATTGATTTTCCACAGAATAGTGTCATCCTCCACAACTTCTATTATCTTTATTATGTCTGATTGTGTAGCTAATAAGAAGTCTTCCTTTGTGAACTTCTGTGAATATTTCTTGTGTGAATAGTTACACAATAGTTATAAGTTCTAGATTAGGCTTGTTTAATATTTATGCCATATTTTGAATTTCTACTTACAAAGCAACACATAACACATAAAAACATGATGTGTTATATTTTTCTTGAGGTACATAAATACCTAATTATATTATTTTTCTAATACAATATATGAAAAAGTAGATCAGCTATTAGCATTACAGATTTGTAAGGACAATGGGCCCTGTTTTCTGTTGCTTAAGAAAAGATTGGCCCAGCTGACACTATGAAGATTGGTGGAATTATTGCTTAAAGAAAGCAGTTAAATTTGCTCATAGAAATCAGCTAAGTAATAGACTTCCTGCCACACTTCTCCGTTTGTGTCACTGAGAACACAAAGACTAGACATTTTTCTAATTTTTTGTTGTTTTTGAAGTAAAACAGCTGCACATCATCATTAATGTTGTTTGTTGTCAATTGGATCTCTTTAGAAGTAAAGGGAATTGGTGAAATGTTTGTGTGTACAGCTCATAGGCTCTGTCCTTTGAAATGAAGCCATTGAAAGGGGGGAGGGTCCTGAGCACAAAGCAGGTAAGAACTACTTTTCTGGCAAATAACAGTACCAGCAACAAAACTCGTATTAGAGTGTCATGCTTCAATACGCAGAAAATAATACCCATGTGATTTAGAGAAATAAAAAAAGCGGAGAGGTGAAGGGAAAAGACTTCGAGTCTTATTTAAAGGAATTTAAAGGTACATCTAAGTAGTCTTAAGAGGGATTGCTTTATAATCAAGTACCAATTACATACACCCTGAATCACAATTAGCTACATGTCCTCAGACTAGCAGAGCAGTTGTAACACAGTTCTATGTTTCTCTACAATTGATTTCAGTGGCCACATATTTTCTTGATACTTTACAACTTATCAATAGCTCAGTGTCTTAATCACACCCTAATTGAACCACTGAGAAAATGCCAAGAGACATAAACAATAAGGTACCAAAACAGTTAGATCACAACGTTTTCAGTCAGGAAAGTACTGAGAGTAACTCAAAACCACTGTTTGTTTTTTCTTTTACTTTGGATCTCTAGATTTATTTGTTTAAAAGGAATCTTCCAAAGTCCAATTTTTCTTTACTAAAAAAAAAATAAAAAAAAAAATAAAAAAAAAAAAGCCCCATTAAAGAAGCAGCAAAACTCAAGACAGACAACTTCTAACCCTACGGCAAGCCAACTTCCAGCAGCGGGGGCAGCTCCTTGCCGGGGAGCCGCTGAGCGCGACGAAGCAGAGCGCCGCGGGCGGAGCAGGGCGCTGTGGGGCGCGGAGCGGCGCTGCTGCCCCGCCGGGCCCTGTCCGCGGTGCTGCAGCCGAACACTGCCGCTGAAGGGCTTTTCCGTGCTTTCTTTCTCAACAACCTTCTGCAGCTCCTGCTGTGCCGCTGCTGAACCTGTTCTACAGGGAGTCAGCTTTCAGGGTGATGTTTGGGGGGGGGTGGAGGGGGAGGGGGGGAGGAGAGGGAAAAAAAATCCCCTAACCTCCTGACAGAGCCCTGCCCAGGTTCTGAAACCTGTTTTTTCCCCGCAGCCTCTCCGGTGCCCAGGAGGAGAAGCCCCAGCCCAGAACATAACTTTCCTACAGCGATCCCAGCTCCAGCTGCAGCTCGGCTGCCGGCACCAGCCCCCACGCAGGGGGCCGGGAGGAGAAAGGACCGAGCATCCTCCTCACCTGAAAAGCTGAGGATAAGCCAGGCAGGAGAGTAGGAGAGGCTAGGAGCTGCCTAGCCTCACTCTCCTCCTTGCAGACTTCTGGTACCAAGAAAACCCCTTCCGAAGAGGCAGAAGGCTCCTATCATCCGATGGGAGGCAGGAGGCTCCCATTGTACAAACGGTGCCCTCCCTACAGCCCCTTTCCTGAGCCCACTGCCCCAGCCCGGACTCACGTGTGCCGTCAAACCGGGTGGCGATGGTGTCAAGGAAGGTGTTCTGGGGTGCCAGTAATCCCTTCATAACCGGCATTTTTCCAGCGCGGTGCGAGGTTCCCCATCAAAGTTTGCCTACGAGGGTGGTTCGAGAAGAAAGTGCAGAGGGCGCCCGGGGGAAGAGAGGAAGGAGGCGGAGGGAGGGAGAAAAGGATGGGGAGAGAGGGAGGGGGAGGAGGAGGATGGGGATGCCGCCGTCGCCGCGCCGCCCCCGGCGCCGGGAGTCCCCCGCTCGGCAGCTCCCGGTCCCGCCGGCCCCCGCAACCGGGCGGGGCGACCACGGAGCCCCCCGGGCACCGCCCGGGTCCCCTCTCCTCGCCTCCTGCGGAGAGGCCGCGGGAAGGAGGGCTGAGGATGGGGGAAGAGCAACCTGCATCCACCTGCGACTGGAGCACCGCAGGAAGAGCCGCCGCCCCGGCGCTGCCGAGCCTTCCTCCGGGCCTCAGCCCGGCCTGAACCGTCCGGTTCTCAGCTCTAGCAGACAACGCGGGGGGGAAGGCTAGGCTTGAAGCATGAGCACCCCGCTTTCTGAGTAATATCACGGGATAATACTTAGGCGGCATTGACATGTATAGCGCCTGGAGGTGTCCATTAGAGAGGAAACTAGAATATGGAGACTGTTTTATCAGGCATGTATGTGGTCTAAGTCATGTGCACGTTGAGACTTTTTATTAAAATATGGGGATAGGCTTTTTCAGAGTTATTGTGTGTATTTCCTCAATCATGTTTTAGAAATTCCTCCCTAAAAAAAAAAATTCCAGGAAGGAATATACTCCTTTTTGTGACCAGAGAGAATGGAGACATAGCCCAGAAGGTCTAATGGGTTAAGTCGAGGGAGAGGAAAGGAGGACATACAAAGATAAAAGTTAAGCACCAGACACACAAACTGATTCCACAGCAATGAGTGATTTCCTCAGGCTGATACCAAGATACCCGATAATATGCCAAGGTACAGTGCTAGCTACTACAGTAAGTGAAATGGTAAAAAGGTTTCTCCTCATGCTTTCAGGACCCCAGGAGCCTGGAAAGAAAGTATGAGAACACACTCCCTACTCTACAAACTCAATGTGCATTGCAAATTGCATGTTGGTCTTTTCGCTGTTTTATGGTATTGCTATTTTTATTTATGCTCTTTCAGATTTGATTATTCTCCCTTTCTCCTACTGGGACTAATTCCCACTATTCAGCATAAGCATACAGCATAGAGAGAGACAGACAGAGACAGACAAAGAGGTCTTCCTTTTATAACAGATTAAAACAAACCAAAAAAGGCACCTAAGAAACCACCACCACCGTGGAAAATGCTATAAAATCCATACATCAAAGCCTACCCGTGGTAAACCCACCTTGGCTTTGAAGAACACCATAGTATTTTACTGAAATCACATGAGTATCTCTAAATAACCTTGTATTGGAAGTCTGCATGAAATAGTTAATCAAGAGCTCTCAGCTCAGTTTTCAGCTGTGGCATATAAGAATGAAGACTGCCTTATAGTCTTATAGTCACTATTACTGTGGAATTCTTCAAATGCTCACATTAGTAGCAGTTTCTTAATTAAATAATTAGCTTCATATTCATGGCAGGCTTCAAGCTTTTACTTCCATTAGAATTACTAGTTTTCTCCTTAAAATTATTTTTTAATAGTGAAAAATAAAAATAACAATTACTGCCATTCAAAAACATTTTCATGTCCTGCAGTTCTCCATAAGCATAGCTCTGATATTAATTTATCTTTGTAGCTTGCCACTTAGTCTCACTGTCAGGTAACACACTACTAGTATCTAGGTTTTGTAAGAGGTACAGAATACTCCCACTGGTAAAATAAAGCCTGTTCCAACACTTACAAAGTCCAGAAGAGCATGATCAGATTTTTCACTTGTGTAACTGCTCAGCAACATCAAGGCAAGTGTGAACCTTTGACATCTGCAAAGGGGATAGCATGCATTGTAGCCTGTGTGTTGTAGTTGTGTTCTAATTCGTATTTTTCTTCTATGACCTGCCCCAAACACCCACTTAATTAGGGATGCAGTGAGGGTGAAAGGAGTATTTTCCTCGATCTTAGTGCAGGCAGACAGAAGATAATAACCTGCATACATTTAAAGAGAAATACATTTCTCAATTCTGACTCACCAAAAATATTGCAAAAGGGAAAAAAATTCCAAGGGCATCAAATTGCTAATAACTCTGGCAGTTCATAAGTAGATAATATTGTACTTCCTAATTCACAGTATAAGATGTAAACATCATGATATGTTTTGAGGGATCTGTGACATACTTCAGTAAGTTTAGAGCTTTAAAAAAAGTTCACTGATATTTCTTAACAACTGATTTGGACAGTGGCGGAAGGAGTGTGTCTTTCTGGAACAAAAGTAGCTATACCATAAAAGCATATCCCCAGAAGGGTGGATAGCTGCCAGAGAAGTTATCTGATATTTTTCATGTAGATAATTATAAGCACAAATTACAATTTTTTATATATATATATATATATATATATATTAAAAAAAAAAGGCAAAAAACCACTACTGTCCAAGAGAAGGTGGTGGCAAGTGAGAAGTAGATGATGGCAGAGAAAGCATTACCAGCAATGAAGACAGTGATGCACAAGAGGAGGGACCAATACTAACTTATTTATAAGAAGCAGCTGAAGGCCTTGTCAGCTCTGTGAGATCTTCAGGAAAGAGGGAAGTTTCTTGCTTAACAAACATATGTGGTCATGACATACTATTATGAATTGGCTATGTACAGGTATGTACCATGAACAAGCAGTAACGAGAAGGGCCGGAGGGCAGACCCGGGAAACTACAGGCCTGTCAGTTTGACCTCAGTGCCAGGAAAGCTCATGGAGCAGATCCTCCTGAGAGTCATCATGCAGCAATTGCAGGGGAAGCAGGTGATCAGGCCCAGTCAGCATGGCTTTATGAAAGGCAGGTCATGCCTGACGAACCTGATCTCCTTCTATGACAGAGTGACGCGCTGGGTGGATGAGGGAAAGGCTGTGGATGTGGTCTACCTTGACTTCAGCAAGGCTTTTGACACCGTCTCCCACAGCTTTCTCCTCAAGAAACTGGCTGCTCTTGGCTTGGACTGGCGCACGCTTCGCTGGGTTAGAAACTGGCTGGATAGCCGGGCCCAAAGAGTCGTGGTGAATGGAGCCAAGTCCAGTTGGAGGCCAGTCACTAGTGGCGTCCCCCAGGGCTCGGTGCTGGGGCCGGTCCTCTTTAATATCTTCATCGATGATCTGGACGAGGGCATCGAGTGCACCCTCAGTAAGTTCGCAGATGACACCAAGTTAGGTGCGTGTGTTGATCTGCTTGAGGGTAGGAAAGCTCTGCAGGAGGATCTGGATAGGCTGCACCGATGGGCTGAGGTCAACTGCATGAAGTTCAACAAGGCCAAGTGCCGGGTCCTGCACCTGGGGCGCAATAACCCCAAGCAGAGCTACAGGCTGGGAGATGAGTAGTTGGAGAGCTGCCAGGCAGAGAAGGATCTGGGAATGATGGTGGATAGTCGGCTGAATATGAGCCAGCAGTGTGCTCAGGTAGCCAAGAAGGCCAACGGCATCCTGGCTTGTATCAGGAACAGTGTGACCAGCAGGGCTAGGGAGGTGATTGTCCCCCTGTACTCAGCTCTGGTGAGGCCGCACCTCGAGTACTGTGTTCAGTTTTGGGCCCCTCGCTACAAGAAGGACATCGAGGTGCTTGAGCGGGTGCAGAGAAGGGCGACGAAGCTGGTGAGGGGCCTGGAGAAGAAGTCCTACGAGGAGCGGCTGAGGGAGCTGGGCTTGTTCAGCCTGGAGAAGAGGAGGCTCAGGGGCGACCTTATCGCTCTCTATAGGTACCTCAAGGGAGGCTGTAGCGAGGTGGGGGTTGGTCTGTTCTCCCACGTGCCTGGTGACAGGACGAGGGGGAATGGGCTTAAGTTGAGCCAGGGGAGTTTTAGGTTAGATGTTAGGAAGAACTTCTTCACTGAAAGGGTTGTTAGACACTGGAACAGGCTGCCCAGGGAAGTGGTGGAGTCACCATCCCTGGAAGTCTTCAAAAGACGTTTAGATGTAGAGCTTAGGGATATGGTTTAGTGGAGGGCTGTTAGCGTTAGGTTGGAGGTTGGACTCGATGACCTTGAGGTCTCTTCCAACCTAGAAAATTCTGTGATTCTGTGATATCACAGAAACACCCACTAAATTTTCTGTGCTAGAATTGACATAATAGTTTCCAAAAATGATACACAGTGAAAAGCATTAAATGACAGAAGAAGAAACACTGAAATGTAACATCTTATTTTCCACTTGACTTTGGTATATTCTACTACACTTTACTCACAAGAGTAATCCTCCTTAGTGCCTGGTACTTAACTTCAGAGTTAGCTGCAAAGCACTGAAGAATTAAGCCTGGAATAGTTCAAAGCATACTAATTTAGAAGGTTGAAGTTTTAGTGAATCAAGAACAAGAAGTTTAGGAAAGCAGGGACAGAACAGCTGAGAGTATATAACAAGGAGGTGAATGAGCAACTGGAAGTTTGTATTTAAGTCCTGGAAAATTGTTTCACAAGATTTGAGCAAAACGGAAACTAGGAACTCTGAATAGTCATAAACAGCCTATTGTGGTGTTTTTTTTTTTTTTTTTTTTTTTTTTAAACCAAATTTGTAATTTATTTCTAGAAAAACAATAATAAGAACCGAGAGACTGGAAACTAATATCTTTGCTGTTACACTTTGTGTTGTTACTAGCATCTATATTGTGAGTGAAATTCAGTCTTTGGACTTACAGCTTAGACCACAAGTACAACTAAAATATTTGTTGCTTCAGATTACTCAACAGTATGTAAAATATCTCAGCTATATGCTTCTTTCCACTTATCCAGCTACATTCAGCATAACATATTACATTTTGAGGCAGTGTATAATCTTAGACATCACCAGTTACCCTGAAATCAGGGCATGGGCAGAGAGTTTTACACAGAACATATTATCCTGCTGTTTGCATATTTTTGTTATAGTTGTATAACTTTTCTTCATTTATAATTTCACTGGAAGCACATTTTCCAAAGTTTCTTACTTATCCCACTATCCCATGAATAACCTCATAATATTAGGAGTTAGGAGCTTCCTACTGCTCGCTTCTCTGATATAATAAGTGTTCGACCTCGACTCACCTGCTACAATTATACAAGTGAAAACTGTTAGTGAAAAATCAAATTAACAATCAGAAAGGACTGCATACAGCTTACTTTTGGGCTTGAAATTGCCACCCACTTATTAACACAGGCTTCCAATGGGAAAAAAATAAAAATGGAACTATGTGAGAGTCTGAAAATACTAGGACAGGACAAAGAATAACAACCTGCTATTCACCTACTATGAACAGACTAATTTAGTCTGAAGTGGTATGTGTTAAGAGTATTATCCTAACCCACTGTGCTTAAAGAAATGCTGGCCTTTTGTTTTCCACTGTGCATAAGCCAGCAATAGAACTTTATTCTTTTAAAGTTGTGTAACTGAAGATCTGCCAAGTGAGGGACAGTTTGATTTGAAGTTTAAATACAAAGATACCACCCCTGGATAAGAAAGTAGCAAAATTGCTAGGGAGAGCTTGCAAGAAAAAAGGTTGCAATACTCTTCTCACTAGCATGCTCTTCCCCCACTATCTCCTGTTAGTCACAGTGGAGAAATGTTATTGGCATAGATAGGCCCTTGGTCTGAATCAGTAACAACTACTCATATATTAAGTGGGCGATAGAAAACTTGCAACTACATATCTGCCAGCAATTTCCACTCTAAGACATTTTCTGTTTTATAAATTTTTGCCAAATGGGTCAATCTGCTTCATACAGTGCATTTTTCTGTAGAACATTTCAACTTAAATATTCAGCTAGCCATTTTCAAAATTCAAGTGAGGTGGAGAAATACAAGCTGAGAAGTCTCAGCAAATGAAGCAGCAACTCACGGAGTTCAAATGGAGCATTAAAGGACCTATATTAGGGAATTGGCTTGGGACAATTTGTAAATGAGAGGAAATGGATGAGCACAAATGGGAAGCAGATGAGGTAAGGGAAAGTTGGATCCCTGCTTGATAAACCTCTGTGCCCAGCTGAATTAGACTCAGTGGAAATGGGATATAAGCTGAGCAGCAGAAGATGGACAAAACACCAGGAACAAGGTTAAGAGGGAGAACAAAAATTAGATGTCTAGCTAAACAGAATGACATGGAAAAATAAAGTCTTTAGGTGCAAGGACTGCATGTATGTTTAACATTTGTGTAAGAACCATATTTTACCAAAGCATTTGATAAAGCTAGGCAAAAATTGGCAGATGTCGTCCAAGAGATGTCTGGTTAATGTTTAGATAATTATGGAACCACATTTCAAATGTGACACTGAATTTTTCCATCATTAGTTGATTAGTTTCTAAAATGTCTTCAAAAAAAGAAGAAAAGCATTAAAGGGAAATTGTAATTCTTCATATAAAATCAAAATCCAAAGATGAAGAGACAATATTTATTTTTGATCTTTTTTGTTTTGTTTTGTTTTTTGTTTCTAATGGAACCTAAAGCAATAACAACAAAAATACACAACCAAATCAATCCTAAACCTATAAAAATAACAAATCATATTTCTGGAGATGAACCTCATAGTTAACTAAATGGAAACAAGTTTTCTCCTTATGTGAGAAACTAAGAATAGAGAGAGAATTTGGTTTAGAAAAAAACAGAGCAGTATAATAGCTTATTTGTATATTTTCTGGCTATGGAAGATGTATCACGTCTTTTTATCTCACTGTGACATTGAGAGTAATACTGACGTTAGAATATAAAGCTACAAAGATCTTGTAGCTTATTCTACAGTTCAAATAATGTTGTTTCAGTTCATATGCTAATGGCAAATACTGTTATTTTTCCCCAATCTCTCCTCTGAATAATAAGTGAATACAGAAGTAACTGTTAGAAATATTCTTCGTATGAATATCAAAACTTCATCTGTTTGTGATGCGGAGTTTAAAACTACTTTAATAAAGAAAAATAAGCGGTAATGGATTATTTTATCTGTTTAAATTCAGAGTATAAAGATTTTATTTATTTTTTTTTAGTGTATAATGCACAGAAAGAAAAGAAAAATTGAGCCTAAGAGTTTAAGACATGGAGCTTTTTGTAAAGGAGACATTAGGACATTTTGAATAAAGACAATCACAAGCATAGCCCTAAATATCAGATTTGCTCTTAAGTCTTGAGGATGATTTTCTTACATGCAGATGTACAAAGTGATTCCTCCCACAGAAGTTAATTAGAAATTATGCTACCATGCTTACACACAGACATCCCCTGAACACTGGGAAATAAGCATTAAAACTTCCTGGCAGTGGAATTTGTTTAGCATGATCACTTTCCAAACACCATTATTACAATATAATTTAAAAGACAGCACAAATTCCTTCCTAAATACATCAGTTTTAAAATGATTAAACTGGATAAGTGGAAAACAATAATTTATTCTGCTTTCAAAAATGTTATTTAGGGAAACAATTGATACAGAATTTAAACTTCCTCCTTGATTATCACTAATATAACCCACATTCAAAAGCTGCTCTTCCTGACTTACACCAGTGCAGCAAAGCACAGGATAAGGCCCACCACTTTTTTCCCCTCTTTTTCTGACTTGCAAAACACAGGTAACACTGAAAGTAATAAATAGTACAACTAGGCTTGTCAGTAGTAATGTTGTGGTACTAATTTGAATGGAGATTTTTTGTGAGTATTCATGAAGTGATAAGAAAACAGTAAATGTCTGTAACATTGACTTCTAAAGAACACTGCAAGCCACTTAAGAAAACTACCAAGACACAAAAAGCTCAAAAGGAACAGATGAGAATCTCACTAGATGTCATCTTCAATTTTGTTTCCAGTGCAACTTCTTTGTCTTTCATTAACAGAAAGCCAATTACAGATTTTTATTATTTCCTCTTTTGGATTTTATAGTATTTTCAAAAAGTTAAATTCTCATTAAAATATAAGATTATAGCTAAAACATGGTAGCATTCAGGTAGGTTTCATGTTTGTAACATGCAAGTATTTCCATCACCTTGTATCATAAAGATGCATGATTACTATGATGACGATGATTGTATGTTTTAACAGATATTTAATATTTATAAATTAGACCTGTCAGATCATTCTTGTACAAAACCATCCTACTACAGGCATCTGTCCAAGTACTTACGTATTTAGGTGCTGCATTTTTGTGGCAAATACAGTCAATTATATGACTTGTTTAGGGTGTGAAAAGTAAAGATTTTCTCAAAGCCGTAATTAACACGCGTCAGAAAACTCAGACATACTTGAAGCCAGATAAAAAGTTTTACTTTAGAAAGTTCCCAATAGGAAAAAATAGTGAGCTGCCCCCACATTTCCTCCCGCCCTCACCTTGTTTATATAACATATAATGCATTGGTTTATTTATAACACCTGTCTCCACTAGACTGTTTTTGAAACTTCAGTTCTTTCATTGTTTTACATAGGAAGAGTCCAGAGTTAATACTCACGGCAGGTCAGACATAACTTCTACTTCAATACATGTTATATGCAACCTCAGTGGTTAAAAGTATCCTGTGGTCTTTAATCTTTGTTACAAGAGACCATATATACAATGAACACCAAGATATATATTAAAAAAAAAAGTATTCTTGATATAATTAAAATATCATAGATAGTGGCTTAAGAACTTCTATAAAATGTTTAGAGGACATGTGTTTCTCTAAGATTACTACAGTTCCAAAATTTCTTTCTATAAAGAGTAAACTTGAATTTAAAAAGTTATTTTTATCAGTAAGAATGCATCCTTACTAAGGCCAAATATTTTGCCAAGACTTAGTTGCAGATTTTTCCCACTATCTTCACTGAAAAAAGGAAAGAAGGGATTGTTTCCCACCCTACCCTTATTTTCAAACTGTTTGGATGAAACTATAGTTCAGGTTATATCACTTTATTACAACAATGACCATCATATTTTTCAATCACTTCCCCCCACTGCATGGTAGTTAATAAGTCACAACAACTTTTGATGCACAGTAAGTCCTATTTCCACATTAGAATTACTTCACAAGACAACAGATAAACTGTAAGCAATTAAGGAAAAGATAAGAACCTAATTCACCAAGAGTATATTAGCTTTAATAGTGAATGATCTGCTATTTAGTCTTCCCCAACTCAACAGCTACCTTCCCTCCTTAATAAAGGTTTCATAATATTTTCTTTTCATATGGTCATTAAAAGAACTAAGAACCAGTAAAGATGTAGTAAAGATATTTCAGCATCTGTACTTCATAGCACTTTTCTACCTGGAAGATACTCTATATCTTTAGAAGTGAAGTAAACGAACCACCTCTTTCTTCATTCTTTGTAAAACACATGCCACTCACTCTCATTTTGGAAATGTTTCTTTAAGGAAAACTACACCAAATGTACATTTTCAGTTAGACATTTGTGAAGAGGAACACTGCAAAGGCAGGTAGGTATCAAAAAGGAACAGTGAAGGAAAAACTCAGTTTAGAGAAGTTATATAATGAAACCATAAAGCATTACAGGCAAAGAAATCCTAATCAGGATAGAAAAGTTAGAAGGTGAAAATTATCATCACTTGCACAAGAACAGACTTTCAACTAAATCTGTGGTGCAGTTTATGCAAAATCAAGGAAAAGGGGGGTCTAAGTAGGAGGAGACTATAACTAGAGAAGAGTGGGCAGCACACCAGGTTTAAGAATGTACAGGAGGAGACTGAGACAATGCTTAATTGTGCCACATTAAGAGAGTCAGATGCAGAGTATCTTCGTCTGCAACTGAAGCAATTGCATGAATATGTAGCTCAGGATTAAAACAAGTTTTACACTACAGGGAAGTCCACCTTGTTTGCTTGCTCTTCTCCCAGGTAGCCCTCCAACAGAGCAGGAACAAAGAAGTTATTTCTGAACTTCAGCTGAAGCAATCACTCTTGAACTCTAGTCACCTCCAAAATAGTGTGACACTGAACTTGGAGAATCCATGTTTTTGTTTAAATTTTGACCTTTTCCAGTTATCTTCAATATTTACAAGAATTTAGGATTTCAGTCATGTCTGTCCTCTATTAACTTACCCTCTGTACATAATCGTTTATAAAAATCAATACAATACATCTAAACAGTGCCCCCATTCTGATCCTGTAATATGCCCAAACAAGGAAAGACTTATGTATGCACAAATACATACAAATGTACAAAAATGTACAAATGTACAAAGCAAAAACTAGTACAGCATTTCAGCTAGATGCAAGTGTTAGACAGGGAATGACATCAAAGGATTAAGGCAATTGTATGTGCAACAGATCTTACAGCAAATGACCAGTCTTACAGTAGGTACAGTCTCATAGTCCTATTTATAATATAATCTATTCCCTAGTCAGGTTAGATAAATATCTTGATCCTTTTGTGTGTAGTAGTTTGCATATTCTTGGTAACATTTTCACAAGGAGCCTTATCTAAGATGGCATTTACTATTACAGTGCAGTTTAAAGCTTGCTACAAGAATGAGTGTCAGCATTTTCTGTACAGTGAAGAGTTGAAATTCAAACGTTAAAACAGGAAATGCAGACATTGTCCCAAGATGACTGGCAGCTCCTTACAGCCTCATAGTAAAGGAGAGCAGAAAAAAACACAGGTACTTCCATAAATATTTTTTTCAGAGTTTTCTATGGCTAGAAAATAAGTTTTTCACTATGTTCTCCTAAAACACATCTTTTTACCAAGAAATAAAAATACTTTTTCTGCTTAGACCAAAAGACTTTTCAGATTATTTCAGCCCAAGCCTTTATTTCATGGTAACTAACAGAAACCTGTGACTATCTTCTTGACGTGACCTAGTGATCAAAAAGCAGAGGTGAAAGGCATTCCATCTTTAGAAATAGTGAAATAATGTGAAATCATATCTAGGGTGAGATGAAATCTACAGCTTGAAATTCCAGATTTGAAGACTTTCAAGTTTTTACCTTTCAGTAGTTATTTTCTAGTGAATTTAGTCTAAGAGGTTGTCTGTAGAAAACAAAAATTTTGCAAAAATAAGGATTGGAAATTGGTAAACCAACCATATACACACACTCAAGTAAACCAACATTATAGATACTTAGATATATTTTATATAAAATACCTGTTCAGAACCTTAAGTAATCAGATATTGGAGATATCAGAAGAGGAAATAAATTCAAAGTGCAAGGTGTTGTGAATTTGCATATCCACCATCTGTTTTTTCTAAAGACAAATAAACATTTGGACATGTAAGTACAGATTACAGTATGCATTTTGGCCAAATAGTATTACTTTACAATTTCTAAAGAGTAAATTTAATATTACTGAAGCATATTTTCTAAATAAACTTCTAGGTCCTAGTAATCCAAACAGCTGGCTTCTTAATACGAATTGTGGGTTAATATTTACTAGACAGGGTAAAGAACAGATAACTGTGCTCCTTAAATGGTTGGATAGATTTTAAAACTAGAACAGCAAAACATTATAACACTTACAGCACTGGGTGGAAAATTATCACTTAAAGTAGTTTTATTTTGACATTAAGATTTGATTTGTTATATTATTTTAGCAGTTGCAAGAAGTACTCTATTTTCTCTCATATATTCAAACTATGTTTTGTAGTTCACATCTTACTACAACCTGCACTTCTAGATACTCGCAGAATTTAGAAAGAACTAAAATATGATCCCAACTGTTGCAGAAGCAAGGGTGTATGAGGTAGTGATTAGGTAACAAAAATGTCTGCTGGTGAAATCCAAGAGTTGTACTGATGAAACAGGCAAACAAAAATTTGGAAATGAATAGGCCAAAGCAAGGTCAGTAAAATAAGAGACTAAATAGCTTATTTTCTTATCATTTAAACTTCCTTGTGAGAGCTTAAGCTCAGTTTCTCTGTAGGAATACAAGATCCCACAAACAACCATTGCTCACAGACTCCTAAGAGTCACAGCTCCATCACAGAAAGCTTGCTCTCAAACTTTGTCTTCACAAGTCCCTTTCATCATCCCTTTAACTGCATGAAGTTCAACAAGGCCAAGTGCTGGGTCCTCCACCTGGGGTGCAATAACCCCAAGCAGAGCTACAGGCTGGGAGATGAGTAGTTGGAGAGCTGCCAGGCAGAGAAGGATCTGGGAATGATGGTGGATAGTCGGCTGAATATGAGCCAGCAGTGTGCTCAGGTGGCCAAAAAGGCCAACAGCATCCTGGCTTGTATCAGAAACAGCGTGGCCAGCAGGGCTAGGGAGGTGATTGTCCCCCTGTACTCAGCTCTGGTGAGGCTGCACCTCGAGTACTGTGTTCAGTTTTAGGCCCCTTGCTACAAGAAGGACATCGAGGTGCTTGAGCGGGTCCAGAGAAGGGCAACGAAGCTGGTGAGGGGCCTGTAGAAGAAGTCCTACGAGGAGCGGCTGAGGGAGCTGGGCTTGTTCAGCCTGGAGAAGAGGAGGCTCAGGGGCGACCTTATCACTCTCTGCAGATACCTTAAAGGAGGCTGTAGCGAGGTGGGGGTTGGTCTGTTCTCCCACGTGCCTGGTGACAGGACAAGGGGGAATGGGCTTAAGTTGCACCAGGGGAGTTTTAGGTTAGATGTTAGGAAGAATTTCTTTACCGAAAGGGTTGTTAGACACTGGAACAGGCTGCCCAGGGAAGTGGTGGAGTCACCATCCCTGGAAGTCTTCAAAAGACGTTTAGATGTAGAGCTTAGGGATATGGTTTAGTGGGGACTGTTAGTGTTAGGTCAGAGGTTGGACTCGATGATCTTGAGGTCTCTTCCAAACTAGAAATTCTGTGGTTCTGTGATCTTTACTTGCCCAGCCTTTTTGCGCAAGCATGAAACCAGATGCACTCTCTCATGTTGGGATAACACTAAAGAATTCACCTGTTTGCAACATGGCCCAAGAGTGAAAGATTTGTGAAAGATTTACCCATAAGATGGGGGCAGAAAAAAGTTTGCTGGAGCCAACATCACCCCAGAGTAACCAGCTTGCAACAAGCTGGTTACTTGTCTGAAGAACTTCAGCAAGAAGACGTTACCTCCTCCCCTCGTTCCAGCTATACTTTCCCTTTCCTTCATTGTGCCTTTATTTTCCTCAACATTATCATTCATGACTTCCTAGTTTTCTACAGAGCTAATTCTTTTCTCTTTGGCAAGACAGCTTGGCAAAGTTAATGAATTGATACTGTGGTTCTCAGACAGATTTATTTTAGTAAGTTGTGATTAATCCTGTTATTCTTCAAACATTTAATTTCAAAACACTGAATACATCTTCCAAGTTTGGGATATTTGCATATTTGAATGCATTTCCTTACTCTGCTCTGAATATTCTACATTTGTCATAGCTGCTAAATATTGAGGTCTTTATCTAGAAAACTTAAACTCATTCATGGTAGCAAGGTCATTTTAACACCTCTGATTTCTGGTCCTCTGCACTCTATCTAAAGTAGGGCAAGACATAAGATTGCATTTGGACTTTAAAAAAACAACACCACCACAGCAAATGAGACCATCATAACATTTCAGACAGACCTTCTTTCCATGAAGGAGATATGGAACAATTTTTGCCTTTCTTCACTCCCACACACCCTAACCTTCGAAAAAAGCTTTTGTGACTAATAGGAAATAATCATTAAATGGATTTTGATTTCTCCCTCTTTCTGTTTACTATGGTGCAAGGAACAATCCAGCCTCTCCAGAATTCAATTAAGTTTAGCTAAAACATTCTGTTCAAGGTACTAGCAGCTGAAGATCAAATTTATAAAGGCTTTCAGGTGCTTAAAGATGATCAGAAAACCACAGGATTTTCAGAAATGTTTAATTTGTGTGATTTTGCTTCTTGTGGGTCACCTCATAAATTTTGTAAATCCCATGGGACAAAAAGAAAGTTATTTTCTTCCAACCTGTGCATGAAGGCAATGGCTTCCAGCCACTAGGACCCCCCTGCCCCCAGCTCTTTCTCCTTGTCCTGGATCATAATGGGCCCCTTAGCACCGCCCTTCCCCCCCTTCCCCCCCCCCTCAAATTATTCCTCAATTTTAATTTATCTAACACAAAGATTAACAATTGGGCTGCTCCCAGGACCACCCTTTCAGGGGACACATTTGAAGAATCTGAAGTTCATCAGGCAGCAGGGATGAGTATAAGTAATAACTTCAGCTCTCCAGCATCAACAGCTGGAAGAGGATGCAATCAGACCTCAAACATTTTGGAAGTCTGAGTTTTGTGTGACCTGGGCTCTTAACCTCCATTATAATAATGCCACTGAAATAGTCATGCCATAAGTAGCTCATGAAACACTTTCACCAAGAATAAAGTAAATGTGAAGGATTCTGGAAAGAGTTGAAAAAAGCATCTTTGAAAAATTTGGCCATGTTGTTTCCTTAAAAGAAAATACAAGCTAATGTTTGTTTCACTGTTATCAACTGCACCTTTCATATACTAGATTATAATCTAGTATAGATTATAGATTATAGATTAGACTAGATTATAATGTAGATTATAATAATACAGTACAAAAGGTTGGAAATACACAATGAGTTGTGTTTACATTTTCCTTGGTTTAATTGGGAAATATGGTACTGCAAATCTTATTACTAGCAAAAGCTTATTCAAATGAATATTTTTCACTGACTGTGCTTTGAATTGCAGAACTGCTTATAGATTCAAATTTTGGCCCCAACACTTCAAAATACTGATATACATGACTGTTACAAGAATTCCCAGTTAAAGGTGTGCTACAGTAAGTGCATACTATTTTTATATATTTAAAAAAATAAATTGGAAAAAATGTTCTAGCCCTATAACTACAAGCTTGTATTTGCTAGAACTGATCCAGCAAAACAAAACATATACTAATAAAAGATCACTAATATGCTTAACATTAAGCTCTGATTTAGTGAAATGCTTATAGCACTTCCTCCAGTATATTTTGTAGCATAAGCATACTGACGTATTAAACTCTCAATATACATTTTTCTTGAACAGTGGTCAATGCTTGCCTCCAGCTATAGCATGACCTGGTTATTTACACATTTGAAAGCTCCAGAATAGAAAAAAATGTCTTGCTTTCTGCTGGTGTAATCCTACTGACTACATCAACGTTAGAACAAAACTAGCCCACGGGTTTAAACATTATACAGCATATAGAACCGGTGTGAACAGGTATATGTTGCGTACACATATATGTACTGTATCTATTAACACTACTGCAGGAGTCTTTTGTGGACTTAAAGAAGAAGAAAGAACTTAAAATTATAAGATATAGGCCTAGTTGTACTTCCAGATAAAATATAAAAGCTGCCCAGACACTTTTGATATACTCATTTGTAAGTGTTCAATTTAAGTAGAATTATGATCAATGAGCTTATCTGTAGCTTATCTGGCATTGAAAATTAATAATTCTTAGATGTACTTGAAATTGTATCTTCTAGAAAAGAACAGAATTCTAGATTTTTCTTTGCAGTTTTATTTATATGCCATTACCTAAACAATCCATTTTGTTTCCTTGAAGTCGTTGGGAAGTTGTTACAGCAATTGCTTTGTATCAATTCAATTTGGTAAGCAATAGATGCAATACTTCCAACTGTAGTCTGAACATAAAGTCAACACCAGTGTTTTAATCTTTCCCCTTATATCATTTGTATTTTGTCTCATAACAGTACATTATTTTTTTTCTTATTCTCACCTAGGTACACTGAAATTCCCATGTCCCATTTCTATTTTTTTTCTTGTTTCCTAATTATATTATGTATGGTAAATGAGTAAGGACTAAACATAAACTGGAAGGTATTATTTCATTTGAGGAGTGCTGTTCAGATTCAACAAACACTGCTTATAATATTAGAAAGGCTTCATCTGCAATACAGAACAGTTTGTAACATGGTGTTCTTTATTATTGAATGCATAAGTGATCTATCTCACAAAGGAATCAGTAATGAAGCAGAAAGGAGATACAACAGTATTCAAGATATCTTGGCCAAAGACCTATAACTTTACAGTAGTGCTTTCCTTTTAGGAATATAAAGAGTGCAATAAAACAGTGCTATAGAAATTCATTCATAAAGCTGGCTCTCCATAGTCCAAATTCAGGTCATTACATAAGCATACAAACTGCATTAAGCACATGAGTTATTATAATGATAAACACTACTTATATGAAACAAGTGTTTAAACACCCTTTGTGTTTGCACATTTTCATATAACATTTAATAACACTTCAGTCTTTAAACATCTATTGAACCAGACCTGTTCTCATATGCAGAATCTAAATAATCAGCTCAAATTAAAAAAAAAAAAAAAGTTTGTCTAATCTTTTTGAGTGCCCATGAGACTCTGAATATTACAAAAGCTGCCTGTTTGCATCATAAGGGCCAGATACACAAAGACATTTAAACGGGGTTCTTCCTTTTCAGCAAGATACAATTATCACCTCAGAAAAAGAATGAGCAACTGTTAGTTAAATCTGTCCTGGCACAAATATATACTAAACTAAATAAATGAAAATACCACCTCACCTGATTCATGCCACTGAGTTTCAAATCTCATCAACTCCCAGTCCCCATTCAAACTTGAATGAGCAATGGTATTTCAAAGAAAGCTCTCTAAATAGTCTGCACTAAAGTTGTACTGAGAGTATTTTTCTTCCATTTTCTCCCCCTTAATAAGGAAAGGAAGAAAAAATAGTTTTAAAACCTTTGCTGAATATAAATAAAGACTTCTAATCAAAGTCAGAGGTACAGTAATGAAATGTTAAGAGCTGTCAACATCAGCTTCAGTTAACTGATCCAATTCCTGCCACCCACTTCCCAAGCCTAGTATCATACAGAATTTCCTTCTACACTATCACTTAGGTCCATCAGTAGCTCTTCTCTTTTCAGAAGATTCTTTTATATTCTTTCCACTAAAATCTTACCTGAGTCTAAGACTCAGATATTACTAATACAGTACACACATCAAATCTTTCCTGTCTGAAGGAGAAACAACAAAAAACAACCCAAACAAAAACACCACCACAAAAAGCAAACAAACGAGAAAAACCACCTACTTCCTTGATAATACTGCATGAGTACAAGTAGAAAAGAAATACTAAGAACCTTCTAGACCAAGAGATACCACTTGCCAGAAAGCCCACAGTTCAGTCTAATGTTAAAGTAGGATGCCACCTACTGCTTAATACCCCAAATTAAAAACAAACTAATTTCCTAATAAGATAATTGGATGGATTTATGGCAAACACTTTTCAGTACTGTTGCACTAAGCCAATTCTTAGTAAAGAGTTTCACATCTAGTTTATAATGTCAAAATTTGTGTTGTATATCTTCCTCTGCTGGATAAGGAACACTCTTCATAGGTAAATGAAGTAACACATGCACACAAAAGGTAAGGGTTTCTGCATTCTTAAGCAAAGTAGCATTACTTTGTGACAAAGTTACTTAACAGCAGGTCTGCTCCTTACTTCACTGAAATTAGGAGAGGTGTTCATTGGCTTTGGGTCAAAAACGCTAGGAATTGTGTTTGGCATTTACTTTGATATCTATATGTATAAACACATCTGTTAAAAAAGTACGGTCTATCAGCTCAGCCTAGGGAGTTTACTCGAAGTTTCAAAAGCTAGATAACATATTTAGTGATGTACATAGCTGTTTGTGATGTTCCTAATGGCACAGTATTCCACAATTGTTTACTTCATCTTCATTCATTTAACCCAAGAAAAATTCACAGTGAACAAATAAAAGCCAGCCTAATGCAAGAAAAGACAGCTTAAGACATTCCTGTCTTGCTGTTTCTCCCCCACCTTCCTAGAAGAATTTCAGCCTCCTTAGTATTTCCAGTAGAATTGGTTGAGTAGCTAATCTGTAAACCAGATCAAAGGCATCTATATTCACATCATTCTACTGTAATTAAGTTACATTTCCCACTTGTGTAGCTTCTCTGATCCACCTGAGCCAGCATAATGCAGGGGGGCAAGAAATCAATTAGCAAATCAGGCTTCAATTAGTTTTAAACTGGTTTTATGATAAATATTTAAGAGTTAGAAAACTTATCTGAATCCTAAATCTAATAAATAATGCGTATTAAAGAATATTTTTAATCCACATAACTCAATTACTGCAGTGGCAGAAATGTTAAGAAGTACAACAGATTAAAGTTTTATGAAACTTCACAGCTGTAAAATATTTTATTTAGTTTGGGTAATTAATTTAAAAAAGGAGACAGAGCTTTTGTTTTTAACAAAAGAAATGTTAACAAATTACAGTCTTGTAATACCAAATAACTGTCTGACATCTTGATTCAGAAAATCTAAGCAATGGCTGTTTTACCCCACATAATTTATATTAAATTTATTGAGCATATCATGATGGCCTTCCTTCCATCATAAGCTTTAAATACCAGACACGTACACAAATTACAAATGTGTAAAATTCAAGCTGTACTACACTATTTAAATATACTGCAGCTTGTAAATTCTCCAGTAAAACATCATGTCTTTCACAGTTAAAATATTAGTTCTCAAATGGACTAAGATATGCTCATTATTAGTCTACTATCTAATCACCTACCACACTGAATCCCACAAACCAGACTACTTCTTGTTTCAGTCACATAATTGAAATAATTAAACTTAATATTTCTGGACCTTTATAGCTTTGTTTTAGCCTGCAATTGTTGCACTCAGGCATAAAGTGGGAACAATTGCATTGCTTATTCAGGTCCAGACTATTCATTTTTATGTGAATGGGATTATTCATACATGTCTCCTCACAATCTACACTCCAAATTGGACTCCTAATGTTGATGTCAAGAGAATACTGTCATAAGCATATGCAGATAGAGACCATGTATGATATACAGAAAAGGAATAGGTGAAACTTTTCAGTGAAAAAATCATAGTCATGTGAAAGCAATAGTTGTCCAAAAAAAGTAAACAATTCTGTGCATAATGAGTTCAAAAACCACAGGTTAGTCCTCCTGTATTTTTATTTTACCTCATATTATGGGTAGTTAATCAAAGGAGTTTACTTTAGGAGATGACTAGAGAAAGAATTCAAAGTATTGACTGTCAGATTTGAAAGCAGGGGAAAGTCACCTTTAAGAGGCTTAATCACCCATCCTAATTACTGTAATCAGTAGACAAAACGTACAGGGAACTGTTTATTTACAGTGCAGATGAATTACAACACTTCCAACAAGTGCCTTTTTCTTTGTCTGGAATCTGGTTTTCTGGGGGGTAAGGGAGGGGGGTGGGGTGGGATGGGTGTGTAGTAGTGGATGCACCTCTTAGGCTCTACCTCCTTACCTCAGAAAGTCTTAACTCCCTAAAGCTGATTGCATTTCAGAAGCTGGAAACCCTGTTTTCCTGGTTTCTCCAGATGGCTATTATCCTCTTCCTTACACAGCCACTTTATTCTTTATTTAGCATGGCTTTTCTGTGTACTTCAACAGGAATAATGACCGACACTCCCCCCCCACCCCGAAAAAAAAAAAGAAAAAGAAAATACACTTCTAGATTTAACTTACAGAAACAGCATTCAAACATGCTTTGACCTACTCCAAGTATACATGTAAGATAGTGATGAGTTAACCTTACCCAAAGGTGCAGTGATTTTTAGGTCACAGGAATAGACATTTTAATTATTTTGGTCTTATATATTCTTCATGAATTATCTGATGGAAGTGCAAGCCTCATTCTTGAAACTAAAGATTACACAGTCACTTATTCCACCCTGAACCAAGCCAGTAACAAAACCAAGCTGCTCATTAGAAATTCAGCAAATGCAACAGAAATGCAAGTCCTCTACCTGAAAAAAACTTGGGTTACATGTTACAACTCCAGAATGCTTTTTATCACACATCTAAAAGCGTTTAAGAAACCAGAAAGCTATGGACGAATAAATTATTGCAATACCTATGGATTAAGCAAAATGAATGAGTTTCCAGATAAAGAAAATACACACAGATTTTTACTTATAACACAGCTATGGATCTTCTTTCAGACAGAATGAATTCCAGCATCCCCCACTTCCTTGCTCCTTATGTCTCTTTCATGAATGAGATTAAAGACTCCAAAGTATGGTTTCACCTACTAAACCAGGGAAAAGATTTTTCACTGCCTGGCCACTGATGGGCCAAGATCCCCACCTAGCGGATTCTGCACCGCATTGCAGCGGATCAGACGGCATTCGGCCCCAGCGGTTACACGGCTAGGAGGAATACATACATTGCATACACATGCACTCACAGTATATTCACTGTTACTGCTTTGCGTCTGCAAAAGAGTTGGTTGTAAATTCAGCTTCATTTGGCCTTTTAAACATAATTTCAGGTGTGAGAAACCTACAAGAAATATAGGCATCAGATTAATTTTTCTCTCAAAATAAGGAAGAGGGAGTTGTACAAGACAAAAAGGATTGATTTCAAGGTAGGAGTATTTAGAAGAGGGTGAGGTTCACTCAACACGCTACATTTACAGAATTCCTACAGTTACAGAAAAACAGTAAAGACTCACTCTGTACTTCACACATACACAGTTCACCCATTAGAAATGACAGGAAGAACACAAAAATATTAGAACACTGAAGTGTGGTTATTCACAACTGAAAGACTGTGCTCTAGCTGTACAATGCAACCACAGCCCAAGTATTTGTATGAAGTGGTTTTGAATACAGCTTTCTTTTGATCTCTAAGTGATGCTATGTAAAATTGAAGGTCCGTGCTTTAGAAAGATGAATACATTAAACAAAGAAGAGGGTTAGGGTTAGTTTGTCATTCATATTTTCAACACAACATTAAAGAACTGTCAAGAATTACAGAAGCTGATGATTAGGGTTTTATTTGTTTTACAAATTTATAAGTAAGAATCAACACTTCAGGGTCTATTTCACACATGAATTTTATCCCCCTATAAAATTAATAAGTACTCTCTAAATGTATAGAATTGTCAGAGAAAGCTACCTTAAGATGTATACATGCATGTCTCGTCAAATAAGAAAAGGTACTACAAGATGGTGCTTACATTTTCAGGGCACACAGTAGCTAATGCAATTTTACCCCATTAGTTAAGTGGTTACTATGGCTCCTTCTGATTTTAAGGATAAGTTTGAGCTCAAGCATGAGGTTGGATTTATCTCATGCAAGTTACTTAGGCATAAGCCCAGACTGAAATGAGGAATAAATCCTGTTTCCATGGTAGTCTGTAGTATAGGTCAAAGCATGCATTTGTCTACAGTGAAGAGCAATGGCATGGGAACAGTAGTACTTTCTCAGTCCATGTCTCTCATGCCACCTACAGAAATCTCTAGTGAAAACAGCACAGGATTGAGGTAGTGGAAACAAGCTCACCTTCTTTTTGCTAGAAGCATAAACCATCAGGTCCTTTTAAAATGGCACTGCACAGTACACATGACACCAAGATCTGGACACTTACTTTCTTGTAGGTTTTACAGCATGCCATACTTCCCCTATTCCTGGGCCTTGGCAAATGGGTACACCAGGTTACCCCACTGAGTTATTCAACAGCTGTCTGGGAAGGCTTTGTGGAGAAATTACTAAAGAGGTATTTCAGGAAGGTGCAAGCCATAAAGAGATGAGTGAAGTAAGAAAATATATTGAAGCCCAATGAAAATATATGAAGTTTATGCAGCACATATACTTATCCCAAGACCAGTGGCAGTTGGACATGATAGGAGTCACGCTGGGGAGGGCAAGAAAAACAATTTTTGTGGAGTGAATTAGAAATGGTAAAATGTGTCTTTACAGGTCTAAAGAACAATGAAAAAAAAACTCTGCTCTTATTTCTTCCAGTTTAAAGCTTACCATCCTTACTGCTGTTAAATACATGCAGGACAGTATTGACACACTTAAGACTTTTTCCCCACATCTATGTATAATTTTCATTCTACCCGGGACATTAGTGACACATTGCCTGATTGAAACCATATTGTTCATGACTGGAAGACACTCAGGAACAGGTGCAGCCTGTAAACGTTGTTTTCTCAATTAATAGCCAAGATAAAAGGTAAACTTCACCGTTATTCTAAAAATACTGTTCTGGATTTTTTAATTTTACCAGCCATGAAAAGGTGGTTGTCCCTGTCCCTTCCCACTCCCGATTTGTTAATAAAAGAAATATTCATTTATTAACAAAAGACTCTGCAAGAGCTATGAATGACTTAGAGTTCAGCCATGCCTATTTGCTGTGTCACTTATTTCTCCCTGATAACTAGCTCAAGAAACTTGCAAGTGACCTAGCAACATTGGTGCAATGTAGGAGTTAGAGCATCAGAGGAATCAACTACTCTAATAACAACTTGTTTACAATTTGAATCCAATACTTCCTACAAAATGTTTCAACCCAGCTTCTATTAGCACTAAAAGGCCTTTTTACTTTGCTGTAATAGCAGAATCAACTATGTATCGTATAGCCTTCTAAACTGACAAAAAAAAAAAAAAAAGATCCTCACCTTTACACACCTGTTATCTGACTGTCCCCATAACGCTCTCTACACATGCCCAGCCAGTTCTACAGCTGCTGGAAATCAATCCAGCTGCACTGAAGCAATGAAGCTTTATTGATTTGCAGCAGGTGAGAACCATTACAGTCAGTGAATTCACACTGACATTCTGCTGGGGTCCTATCTCTGCAGCCACAACCAAGAAACAAGTACAAATACTGTCTCAACCATTTGACCCAAAGAATTTCAGTTATTGAAAGTCATATAATAAAAGTGATATTTTTTTTCCCTAAAATTAAGTTTCCTAGAAGTAGAATTCTGATACTTCAAGACTTCACAAAATTGACATTTACCTCATTCTTAAGAGTGACATAGCAACATTATGTAGGACTTAAGTTGTGAACAAGCATACTTCTTAAGTAGTCTTAAGAGCACATCATGGTTTAAAATAATAATTCACATTATTCAACAAAAGCTATGAATACAGTCTTGGAGAAAAGAACAACAAAGTGTTTCCCAAAGAGCAGAAACTTGTTGCATGTCTGAGAGACAGTCAGTTTAAGTGTTCCCCCCCCCCCCCAACCCTCCTTTCATTAGGTGGTAATTCAGCTCTTCATCTTTTCCAATTTCCTTTACTCTCTTTTAGGTAATTACCGTCAGGGGCTCTGAAGTTAATGAGTTATACACAGCATATTTAGAAGTGAAATATGCTTTTAGAGTATGAAGTTAAGTTAATGGAAACATCAACCTGAATAGATGCAGAAGCCAGACATCTTTGAGATCAGAGCTTGATTGATTTTATAAGTCAGGTGTTCACATGAATAACTAACCCTTACTTAGTTCAAGGAGCATTTTGACAAGAAATTTGCACTGACAAGCTGTAAAGGCAGCCTTGTTATAAGAGACTGCTTTGTGTTGTCCTTTGTATTTTTTATCTTACATAATTTCACTCTTAAGTAATCTAAATCCTTAACACCATGGTAGGTCTATATATTACCATAAAAGCATTTGTAAAGATTTTATATGTAGCTTTGCAAGTTAAGAAAGATGCGAAACCACTAATGTGAAAAGCATGACCCTACTTCTGTAAATTTTACACTGTGTATAAAGAACTCTTTGTTGTCTCCTCTTTGTTATGATGAAACACATAACAAAAGTTGACTAAGTATTTTCCAGTGACTTCAGGTTACAGTTAAGTTACCTTATTTCAAAATATAATTCTGTCCAATTTTTAAATGGACTAAAGATGTTGGAAAATATTTTCATAAAATATAAATATTAATTTAAGTAACATAACACCTAAAAGTTTGACCTATCTTTTTGAACACAAAAGCTGCCAGACTTTTAATCACACCAAAACTGAATTAATCAGATTTCGCAAATCAATTCCTTGTTTTTGAGCTTCACATTCTCCTGAAGAAGCTAAAAAGACTGATCCAAATTGAATTTAGTATATTAGTTAAGAAAAACCTCAAAATTGACTGAGAATTGTTACTCTGTCTCTAAGATTTATATATTTATCACAGGGAATAGACATGTAAGGGCATTCCCTAGGTGTACAACCACAGAGTGAATATGGACAAGGAAGAGACAAGATACATTTTATTGTGAAATTTTTCCTTCTACTACAAACAGGAATATTTTTCCCCGTCCTTTGTCTTTCCACCCCTCCAATAGCCCTTTTAATGAAGCTACTATCTAAAAGACTCACACAATCCTTTTTGTGTTCCAAAATTACAGTCAGTATTAGAAAACATGTAGAAGGAGAAACTATGCAGAAAAAAATAAATGTACTTGTTAACCACAAGAATATATAAACACCAGAACAATTTACCTCTGGAGACAGTAGACTCTTTAGCCCTTGATGTCTTTCATCCAAGACTTCCTTTAAAAAAAAGAGTAGAAAACTAAGGAGCAGAACAGTAAGACATAAATTTAAACCACAATAATTCAGCTTACATCCTTTCAGAGAAACTCTAACATGTTGAAGACTCCACTGACTTTCTAGTCAATCAGTACCACTGTTTTACTAGGTGGATATTAGGTTAGATTCATCTGATGAAATGTTAAGGCCTCTGTTAATGCACAGGTGGCTCAGAGTCCCTCTGTTGATGTGAATCTGTTAATCTGTCACAATGTGTTATTAAAACAATCTGCTAAACGGCCAACAGGTGTCACTCTACATAATCAAACAAAAAAATAAAATGAAACCTGTCTCACAGCATTCAGTTTAGAATTGCCACTTGAAAAATACATATTTCAAGAATTTCACCCAGCCCAAAGACAGGTTTTGTGAAGTGAAAATTAACCTTTTTACATAACACTAAGAAAGCTTGAAGTCAGTCTAATTCCTAGCATCAGTGGGTTACACAGCCAAGATTTCTTCATTGCCAGAGGCAGGAGGGGAGACTGACTTTCCAGATTCTTTCTTTGCCTTTGAGATCTTTTTTTTTTTTTTTTTTTTTTTTTTTTTTTACTTTAGGTTATGGCATAAGTAAAGCAGATTCCAAAGCATTTAAAGGTAGAGAACACTACAAACACAACATGAAGTCCTAAATTATAATGTACTTGTTCTAATTATTCATCTTCCAAAAAAAACTTTGTAGGGTTACATCTGTCAGGCAGAACTTCATCCATAGATTAATTTTCACCAGTGTAAACTAGCACCAATGTATGGTGCTTCTATATTACACTGCATGCGACTGTTCCCTCACAACCAATGTTAACATTGATTTATGTACTCTAAGCAATGTAAAAATTCACCTCCTTACCCCAACTCCTGCCCAGCTTGGGGTGTGTATGTGTGTGAAGTTCTCATACTTCACAGATCCAAATCTGTTACCAACCAACTATAGCTTTAAAGCATATGTAGAAACTGAATAAGACAAAGTAAAAAAACAATATTTGTTCTAATTCAATAGCAGATAACCCAAGATTTTACAGATAAATACCTGTGATTTCAGCTCTGTCTGCAGCTGTAACATAAAAAGAAGACAATTGGCTTTAAGTGCTCATCTCATTTTAATCAACTGAGGCTCCAGCTCATGAGAGTAACAGAAATTCAATTACAAGACAAGTTGAAAATACTTTATATATTACTTTGGCTTTAATAGTTCAGTGAGGTCTAACACAATTTCAAAGTGTTTCTTTTTCTGTTTATGGATCAATAAATGCTACTACAGACTTTCAGAAAACAGCATTCATGCAGTGCTCCTTGCACAGAGATCCCACCCTGCAGCCCACCTGTTATGAGTTTGTAACAGTTCAGGACAAAATAAGAGCAAGCATCAGTCATAAACCTCTATCCAATAAATCCAGTACACCTATGGACGATTAATATTAAAGACTTCCTTGGCAGAAAAGAATGTCTTAGAAAAGAGCAAACATTCAGACCCCAGGCATAAGAAAGTCTGAATTCATACATATTCCCTAGTGCAGTAAAATCTACACAATATCTGTTCTGCAACCCCAACACGGGAGAATAAGAGGGTAGCTGAGTATTAGAAAGAGCTGGCTTCTCCATCTGCACTGCCTAGTAGCAGCACCTGATGTCTCCAGAGCAGCAACATCATCACAATTCACTTCTACAAACCAGGGTGAGATGCTGGCACATCTGAGTCTAGTGTAGTTCTGTCTTCAGCAAGGCCAGAATTTAGCCCAGGTTCTTGTTGCCTCAAGAGATATGTGCTCACAGATATGAAGTACAGACATTTACAATGCCACAAGCTGTAGATTGTAGTTTTATTTTGAAGGAAAAGTTTTATGGAAACCTATTGGATGCTCATGCATTATTAATTTTCTTCAGCTATAAAAATATAAAATGGAATGTACAATAACATGTTGTTTATTGCTTATGCTTGTGTGATGCTCAGAAACTCGGATCTCCTGCCAGATACTTATAAGCAGAACTGTTCCACTTCATGTTGATGACACAGCTCCATCAAAAAGCGCTAATCAAATTGCCCAAGGCCTTCCAAACAAACTGTTAAGCTGCATCAAAAAATAGTTGAATGCTACTGCCCATCTTAGTCTTATACTGACAGCATGAACTGGAAAGCATCCAAATATATAATAAAAATATAACAGGTTCTGCAGATTTGCTTCTGAAATTCCAGCCATGTTACATCACTGTCCTTAAATGAACAGCAGCTAATAGCTATCACAATATTTAGAGGCTTACAAAGAAAAATGTTCCACTTTAAAGGTAGCAATGTGTTAGCATCAGATTGTAATGTGCTAAATGACAAATATTCCTTATCTCAAAAAGCTGCTAATACTAGCTTGTTTGTTACTCTAAACATTTCACAGTATTTAAATAAATAATTCCAAATAACAAACCCATTTTGGTTTTCTTAGTTCTCTGCCAAAGAAATATTAGGCCTTACACTGACAGGAGATGACCTTAGTAATGTTAAGTTTCGGTTATTTTTCTTGCAAGCAAACATTTAGGTATCGATCTCACAGATAGGAGAAATAAAATTGCCCTTATGCACCTGTTTCTTTCATTAATGGAAAAATTCAGGAACTTTTTTGGTTAGTTGATCATTTCCTTCTTGGCTGTTGCCAGTCTTACCTATGTTTTCTGTTTTGCTTTATGGCTTTAACAGTGTTTTTAAGTGGATGAAAAAGCAGCAGCTGGTAGGATGATGTCTTCAGGAAACAGACAACATTCAGACTGGAAGGCTCTGGCATTATAAATGGTATCCTAGGAAACTGGAAGTGCCTTGAAATCATGTATGTCCTCCTCTCAAGGAGGCCTTAAAAAATAGGAGAAGATTAACTGCCTTTCTGTAATAAAGGCTTGCTATTTAGAATGAGTGACAAAGTTTTGAGTTGAAGATACTCTTATTGTGGGAAGTACATGTATCCAGTTGTTAGCAGATCCTCACTATTATACTGTTAGCCAAATCTATATTAGTGAATAGTGTACACTGTGAACAAATCTGCGGAACAGAGCAGTTGATGCTGAACATCTAAAATTAACATTATGTGGTTTAGCTCTGGCAGGCAACTGAGCACCACACAGCCACTCTCTTGCTCTCTCTGGGGGGGATGGATGAGAGAACTCAAAATAAAAGTATGAGAACTCATGGAAGGACAGATTACTAGGTAAAGCAAAATCCACATGCACAAGCAAAGCAAAACAAGGAATTAATTTGCTACTTCCCTGCGCTGCACGGGGCTTCCACCCACTACACTGTTTTTGTTTCAAAGAATGACGCTTAACTGTGATAGCTTAGACTCTGGTTTGTACAGCTAGGGAGGAAGGTAAATTCTCTTTAACTTGGTTGATTTCTTCAGACAGTTTCTCCACAGCCCAGATGCAGGCCTGTAGGGAAGAGGGGAGACTTTGTTTGTACTGCCATAGTTATTTAGCCAATTCATCCACACTGGGTTCCTCATCTTCATTCCAAGCCATTACTGCCAATGAGCTGACATATGATGATGGCGCACTCTGTACAAGTTAATATCTATCTAAACCTGTTTGTGCTTACCACAAGCCAAAGTTTGCCTTCATATTATGGTACCTTTTTCATACAGCCTTTAACAAATACTTTAGAACATTCTTCAAAGTCAGGCTTACCTGTATTCACTTGAGCTTCTGAGTTTTTTTTTTTTTTTTTTTTTTTAAACAGCTGGGAAGGAAGCTTAGAATCAATATAGGTAATTTCACTGAAAACAGACAGGGTAAAGGAAGTACTCAAACTCCTCAACATTAAACAACTGTGGAACCCAGGAGAACTTACCTGCCAGTTTCTGAACTTGAGTCACTGCCAAATTACCTCACAGTGAAGTAGTACCACCAGGGTTTTACTGTACTGAGAAGGCACCATCAATGTAACTAGCTCATACAGTCTGTAAAAACAGAAATAGTAGAAAACACGAAGAAGAAACAGCAGCCTACTGGGAAACACCAAGTCCATTTCACCATGAGGTTGAAATGGTCTCACTTAAAAAGGTTGAAAAGGTTTCACTTAACAAGGGTGAAGCCAAGAGACTTTGTGGAATAAGCTCGTCTACCTGGCTTCAAAGTTTTAAGGTCTATTGCTCCTTATCACTAGTAGAAATAACCTGACAAGGGGCTTAGTGGTTACAGTTGACCTAATGAATTAACTACAAAAGGTGCACAAGGGTCATATTTCTGTTAGTCATTCTGTGAGCAAAATTAGTACGGAGCCTGTTAAAAAAATAAATACAAATAAATAAAAGAAATTAATAAAAAAGAAAATGACCTTAAAGGCAAACTTGCCATCATAATTTTCATCTGTCTAGTCATGACAGATGGAGAATTTAGCAATCAGAATTCCTTTTCTTGATATTAATGTTATTTACATTTTCTTCTCTGAGATCCCTTCTTTATGCAGGACTTTTCTAAATCTAGCCCCATGACCTCTGACTACACTATTTATAGAATCATAGAGTATCCTGAGCTGGAAGGGACCCATAAGGATCATCAAGTCCAACTCCTGGCACCGCACAGGTCTACCCAAAAGCTTAGACCACGTGACTAAGTGCACAGTCCAATCACTTCTTAAATTCAGACAGGCTTGGTGCAGTGACTAGTTCCCTGGGGAGCCTGTTCCAGTGTGCGACCACCCTCCTCTCGGTGAAGAACCTCTTGCTGACGTCCAGCCTAAACCTTCCCTGCCTCAGCTTAACACCGTTCCCGTGGGTCCTATCACTGGTGATTACGGAGAATAGGTCAGCACCTGCCTCTGCACTCCCCCGCGCGAGGAAGTTGTACGCTGCAATGAGGTCCCCCCTCAGGCTCCCCTTCCCCAGGCTGAAGAGGCCCAGTGACCTCAGCCGCTCCTCATACGGCTTCCCCTCTAGGCCCTTCACCATCTTCGTCGCCCTCCTCTTGACACTCCCGAGCAGTTTAATGTCCTTCTTGTACTGTGGTGCCCAGAACTTCATGCAGTACTCGAAGTGAGGCCGCTCCTGCGCAGAGTAGAGCGGGACAATCACTTCCCTCGATCGACCAGCAATGCCGTGCTTGATGCACCCCAGGACACGGTTGGCCCTCCTGGCTGCCAGGGCACACTGCTGGCTCATGTTCAACTTGCTGTCAACCACCGCCCCCGGATTCCTCTCTGTGGGGCTGCTCTCCAGCATCTCGTCACCCAGTCGGTACGTATAGCCAGGGTCGCCCCGTCCCAGGTGCAGGACCCGGCACTTGCTCTTGTTAATCTTCCTGCTGTTGGTGATCGCCCAGCTCTCCAATCTGCCCAGATCTCTCTGCAAGGCCTTTCCACCCTCATCTGAATCTACAACTCCTCCAAGTTTGGTACCGTCAGCAAATTTGCTCAAAACACCTTCTAGTCCTACATCTAAATTGTTTATAAAAACATTGAAGAGGACCGGCCCTACAAATGGAGCCTTGAGGGACCCCACTAGTGACCATGCGCCAGCCTGATGTGGCCCCATTTACCACAAGCCCTCGAGCCCTGCCTGTCAGCCAATTGCTCACCCACCGTATGATGTGTTTGTTAAGTTGTATGCTGGACATTTTGTTCAGTAGGATCCCACGGGAAACCGTGTCAAAAGCTTTGCTCAGGTCCAAAAAGATCACGTCAGTTGGTTTCCCTTGATCAACTAGATGGGTGATCTTATCATAAAAGGAATTCAGATTTGTTAGGCAGGACCTACCCCTCATGAACCCATGTTGGCTGGGACCAATGACTGCATTGTCCCCCAGGTGCGCTTCAAGAACTTCAAGGATCATCTTCTCCAGAATTTTACCAGGCGCTGATGTGACACTGACAGGCCTGTAGTTGCCACGGTCTATTTTCTTGCCCTTCTTGAAAATTGGTACGACATTTGCCAGCTTCCAGTCCACTGGGACCTCTCCAGATTCACAAGATCATTGAAAAATAATTGAGAGAGGTCCTGCGATGGCATCAGCCAGCTCCTTAAGCACCCTGGAATGAATCCCACCCGGTCCCACGGACTTGTATAGATCCAGGTGGAGCAGCAAATCCCGCACACATTCAGGGTCGGTTGGGAATTGATCATTCCCACCATCGTGGTCCTCCAGCTCAGGGCACGTGGGGTGTATTTACTTCGGCTGTGTAGAAGCTATCATGCATAAATGCCAGGCTCCGGATTCAGGTCAAGGACTGGGCTGCAAGTTTTGGCGTTAATTTGGTTATGTGCCTACATTGCTGTTTCCTGTCAGGTCATGGGAAGAAGGTTGGCTAGCTTGCGGCAGCTTACGTGCACGTGGCTTTTAGGCTGCAGCCAAAGCGTTCCTCTAGATCTGGAAGTTTGAAGGTGGTTGGAAAAGCCATCTGAGTGGTTAGAAAGCTGCCTGGCAGAGAAGGACCTGGGAGTACTGGTGGCTAGTCGACTGAATATGAGCCAGCAGTGTGCTCAGGCGGCCAAGAAGGCCAACAGCATCCTGGCTCGTACACGAAACGGCGTGGCCAGCAGGACTAAGGAAGCCATTGTGCCCCTGTACTTGGCTCTGGTGAGGCCGCACCCCAAGCACTATGTTCAGTTCTGGGCCCCTCGCTACAAGAAGGATATTGAGGGGCTCCAGTGAGTCCAGGGAAGGGCAACAAAGCTGGTGAGGGATCTGGAGAATACGTGTTATGAGGAGTGGCTGAGGGAGCTGGGATTGTGCGGTCTGGAGAAGAGGAGGCTCAGGGGCGACCTTACCACACTCTACAGATACCTTAAAGGAGGCTGTAGCGAGGTGGGGGTTGGTCTGTTCTCACATGTGCCTGGTGATAGGACAAGGGGGAATGGGATTAAGTTGCACCAGGGGAGGTGTAGGCTAGATGTTAGGAAGAACTTCTTCACCAAAAGGGTCGTTAGGCACTGGAACGGGCTGCCCAGGGGAGTGGTCGAGTCACCATCCCTGGAGGTCTTTAAAAGATGTTTAGGTGTGGAGCTTAGTGGAGGACTTGTTAGTGTTACATCAGAGGTTGGACTACGTGATCTTGGAGGTCTCTTCCAACCTAGGTGATTCTGAGTTGCGGTCTCCAAGCTGAGATACAACCACCTGTTAGTTCAGCATAACTGAATTTTGTGTTCCTTGCACTAGCTGTTCCTTCACCTCCTCTTCAGAGAGGAGGACATGCATCTCTTTCACGCTCCTTCATTAGTAAACAAACCAGGATAGATTAAAGCCCCTTCACATCAGTAAGATACCTGCCTTTGGTTTCAGTGAAAATTCAGGCCCTAGCACCTGAAGTTTCTTCTGGATGGTGGTTCTTCTGTATAGGGTAATTTCATTTCCCTGTTGAAGACTTACAAGGACATAGTAACCAAAGCAAAGGCATAAAACAGTCCAGGAGGCATAGGCTACTTTTGAGCCTACAGCAGACTATAGGTATGATATTATCATTTCAGACAAATACAGTCTACGTAACGTGAACGGTTTCAGCATGCTTGCACTCTGCCAAGAGCCAGAAAATGGGACCTTCATTTTATGACCAGATGGAAAAGAAAAAAAACAATGACAAAAGTTAAGAGAAGGAACTTTTCCTTCACCTAAATTTTATTATTTCACAACTCCTTCAGGTGTCCACAAGGAATTATCAACACCCTCCTCTCCTCTCCCCTCCCTAACGCCCAACCCTCCCCCCCCCCCCGAAAAAAAATATAAAAAAAATAGAGGGACATTGTGGCATAGAGGTATACTTTCAGTTCACACCAGAAGACATTCTTCTCACTGAAGTACAGCTAAGCCCCACAAAGCATCGAAACAAAACAAAAAATGCCAAAAAGAGATGTATTTATGAGTTAGTTTTACGTGCCGGCATTATTTCCTTGTCTGGTCTCGCATTCAGGGCAAGATCTATCGGGGGGGGGGACATGTAATGCCGTGCAAGGTTGTCTGGCGGTATGAGCGACAACATGACTTTAAAATTTTGAGCTGTTTGTATAGAAGCAAAGTAGAGAAGAGTACACTATCCCGGAGGGCAACGTAGAAACTACCTGTTGCTTCTCAGGTTTAAAAGTTAAAAGGTGTAAGCAGCTGTTTGAGTACCATACTGACATATACATGAACATTTTCCTTTCCAATGTCCAAGCTGGAGTGCAACATTTGTCATCGTGCTCTCAGATCAGGATTCTGATTCTAACAATGGTTCCTAGTGCAAATTTCCAGAGCAGGGGGAAGCAAATCAGTCCTGACTGCTTTGAATGAGTTGGAGAGAGCAAACAAACGTAGACAAAGAAGATAAACCTGTAGGAATGTTTTCAGATAATTGCCACTGTCCCAAAGCTTTAGAGTGGTTGAATCCTTCAAAGTTCATTACTGAGAACTCCAGCAGCATCACTGAATTTGAAGGAGTAAGATTGACTTGCACCATCACAGAGCCTCAGCCACAGTTTGAATGGGCACTGCCTCTAACTTCACAAGAATGAAAGAGAAGAGGTCATCTTTCTACCTTCTCAGCTACTGGCAGACCTTGAGAAAGAAAAAACAAGAGTTGTTAACATTAGGATGTAATGCTTTTTTTAGGACATCTCACCAAACGTGTAATATTGAGTAGTAACCGGACAACAAATGAAAGGGAAGAAGGAGTAGAAGACACTTTCATGGCCTTAATTTCCATGGCAATTGACAACCACCACAATCCGCAATGATTTCTAAGTGCCTTACACCATTGACCCTTGAAGCACAAAACCGGGATTCCCACATTAGGTAAGGGGAGTACAATCCCTCTCAAAACACGAGAATCTGGGGACCGCGACTCAGTACTGAAAATCTTAAGGCTAGGATGTTCACGTACCAGAAAGGAAACTCACATTTTAGCACTAAACAACTACCTTTCGAGGCAGGCTGGGAACCGGTTCTTTTTAACCCAGGGTCCATTTCAGCATCTTCAAAGCTAAAGAAATGGTTGACTGCTCTGTTGAATTGTGCTCCAGGCAGAAAGACTCACGTTCCTATTAACAGAAAGAGCTTAATAGCTTGCTTCTATCCTAAAGATGAGTTTTGGATTCAAACGTATCCTGTCCAAGATGAACAACTACCTTAATTTTGTGGGGTTTATATTCTGCCTAAGAGATTTGTAACATCAAGCTTCACAGCTTCTCCTCTGGATGCAGGAAGGAGGCTACAGATGTAGAAAAGGGCAAGACAACTTTCAAAACTAAATTGCATTGCCACAAGACTAATGTAAAGTATCCCTGTAGCACAGAAACTCCTTTGCAAACCACCACAGATTAGACAAGAGGGCTAAAGAGTGCGGGAAGGATTGTTTAACAACTGTATGCAGACTGCCAACTTTATGAGGCAGTCAAACAGAAGAGAGAGCTTGAGATCCCAACTGTGGCTTGGATATGCAGTGCCCCATAAAACTTGCTCCGCAAAAGACAGCTTGTTGGGGCGCCTCCCCTCTGCGCCTCGCGTCTTGCACAGAATGTCACTTACCTCTGATAGCTGAAACTCTGGTTCATAGAGCATGGCAGGAACATCCATTCTCTTCCAGTTGCTAGACCTCTTCAGGAAGCTGTCCCTAGATGAGACCCAGGCCTGAAGGGAAGATGACGACCTTTCTTCATACTTCTTTTGACCTGCATATTATGAAAACAGTATTACTTTTATGAACAACATCACATTCTCATGATTTCCATCTAGTCATATAGCACTCTTTCCACCAGTACCCATCCCAACCTGATTCTACTTACCACAAGGCAAAATCTGCATTCACATTAAGGCACCTTTTTCATACAGCCCATTTTTCAGTTTTCCGAGTACTTAAGAACCTTTTTTAACGTCAGGTTGACCTGTGTGCACTTGGACTTCTGAGGCCTTTTTTTTTTTCCTCCAGTGCTTGGAAGGAAGATTAGAATCCACCTAAGTAATGTCACAGAAGACAAACAAGGTGAAGGAAGTACTTAAACTCCTCATCAGGAACAACTACAGAATCCAGGAACACTTACCTGCTGTCTTCTGAACTCGAGTCACTTCCAAAGTGCTTCGCCATGAAATAGTGCCTCCAGGGTTTTTCTGAAGAAGGCACCACCAATGTAACTAGCTCATAGAGTCTCTAAAACTATTTCACAGAGAGGGCAGAAAACATGAAGGAAAAGCAGCCTAGTAGGGAACACTGAGCCCGATTCACCACAAGAGAAAAACACCCTAGGCTACCCAAGCCTCAGTCTCTCCTGGGGAGGCAATTCCCCCATAAGTCCTCAGGCTTCCTATATAGCAAGGGTCAAATGACCCACACCTGGCAGGTTTCACTTAACAAGGGTGGAGCCAAGAGACCTTGTGGAATAAGCTCGTCTACCTGGCTTCAAAGTTTTAAGGTCTATTGCTCCTTATCACTAGTAGAAATAACCTGACAAGGGGCTTAGTGGTTACAGTTGACCTAATGAATTAATTATAAAACGCGCACAAAGGTCATATTTCTATTAGTCATTCTGTTAGGAAAATTAGTACAGAGCCTGTTAAAATAAGATAAATAAACATAAATCAAATACATAAATCAAAGAAAAAATAAAATGACCTTAAAGGCACAGAGTCTGTTACAACATATATACATATAAACAAACAAAAAAAATAAAATAAATAAGTAAAAGAAAATAACCTTAAAAGAAAAATTGCTATCATATATTTTCATCTCTCTAGTCGCAACAGATAAAGAATATAGCAATCAGAACTACTTTTCTTGACATTGATGTTATTCAAATTTGCTTTTCTGAGATCTCTTCTTTATGCAGGACTTTTTAAAATCTAGCCCCATGACCTGTGACTACTGCATTTACTTTGGCTGCATATAAACTATCATGTATAAATGCCAGGATCTGGATCCTCACTCCCTATTCAGGTCAAGGACCGGGCTGAAAGTTTTGGCTTTAATTTGGTTACATGACTACATTGCTCTTGTCGTGGTTTCCCCTGGCCAGCAGCTAAACACCACAGAGCCATTCACTCCCCCATCCCCCTCTGGGATGGGGGAGAGAAATAGGAAAATCAAGCCTGTGGGTCGAGACAGAGACAGTTTATTAAGACAGGAAAAAAAATACAGCCATAATAGTACTGCTACTACTAATGTGTACGGAATAAGTGATGCACAGTGCAATTGCTCACCGCCTGCTGACCGATGCCCAGCCTAACCCCGAGCAGACGGCCCCCCCATTCCAGCTAGCCACCCCTATCTATTGTTTTGCATGACATCAGAGGGTATGGAATAACCCTTTGGCCAGTTTGGGTCAGCTGTCCTGGGTCTGTCCCCTCACAGCTCCTGCTGCACCCCTAGCCTGCCCACTGGCAGGACAGAGCGAGAAGCTGAAAAGTCCTTGGCTTGGTGTAAGCACTGCTCTGCAACAATTAAAACATCAGTGTGGTATCAACACTTTTTTCATCCTAATCCACAACATAGCACCCTACCAGCTCCTTGGAGGAAAATTAACTCTATCTTAGCTGAAACCAGGACAGCAGTTTTCTGGCAGGTCCTGGGAAGAAGATTGGCTGGCTTGCGGGAGCTTCTGTACATGTGTTCCTCTAGATCTGGAAGTCTGAAGAAGATTGCAGTCTCCAAACTCAGAGCCAACCACCTATTAGTCTGGCACAACTGAGTTTTGTCTTCCTTGCACTAGCTGTTCCTTCACCTTCTCTTCAGATACAAGGATATGCGTGTCTTTCTGTCTTTCATGCTCCTTCATTAGTAAACAAACAAGGATAGATTAAAGCCTCTTTCTTCAAGTCAGTAAGATCCCTGCCTTTGGTTTCATTGAGACTCAGGCCCTAACAACTGAAGTTTCTTCTCTATGGTGTTTCTTCTGTATAGGATAATTTAATTTCCCTTTTGAAGACTTACAAGGATGTAGTAACAAAAGCAAAAGCATAAAACAGTACCTGAGGCTTAGGCTACTTTTGAGCCTGCAGCAGACTATACGTATGCTATTATCATTTCAGACAAACATGATCTACATAATGTGAAGTGTTCTGGCATGTTTGCAATCTGCCAAAGGCCAGAAAATGGGACCTTCATTTTAAGACTCTATGGAAAAGAAAGCAAAAACAACAACAACAAATTAAGAGAAGGAACTTTTCCTTCACCTAAATTTTATTATTTTGCAACTGCTTCAGGTGTCCACGAGGAATTATGCCCCCCCAAAAAGACATCGTAGCATAGAGATATAGCAGAAGACATTCTTCTCACTGAAGTACAGTTAAGCCCCACAAAGTGCCAAAAAAAACCTGCCAAAAAATAATGTATTTATAAGTTAGTTTTACATGTTGGCATTATTTACTTGTCTGGTCTTGCATTCAAGGCTTGATCTATCCGGGGGTAGAATATGTAATGCCGTGCAAGGTTGTTTAGTTATACATGTATGACTGGCAAAATGACTTTAAAATTTTGAACTGTTTGTATAGAAGCAAAATTCAGAAGAGTACACTGTCTCCAAGGAAAAGTACCTGTTGCTTCTCATGTTTAAAGTTTTCCCTTAAAATGTTAACAAGTTTGAGTACAAGAATTGTACTCAAACATGTTATACATGAACATTTTCCTCTCCAATTTCCAACTTGGAATGCAACATTTTTTATCATACTCTTAGATGAGGATTCTGATTCAGAGGAGTCAGAAGAGAGCTTTTGTAGCAAGAAAATGTATTTTAGGAGGTTCCTTTTTTTTTTTTTTTTTTTTTTTTTTTTTTTTTTTCTTTCAAATAATCAAATCTTTCTTGGCTGCAAGACGTCTGCAGATATACAGAACAAACATCCACCTTAAATCCAGCCAGCTACAGATCAGTTCTATCCATCTCTAAAAGAGTTTTCAGAAAATTTGACAGAAGTATGAATAAAGGGATTCTGTATTAATGAGAATACTACCTCTCGCTTTACTTGGTTATTTTTTGTTGTTGTTGGTGGTGCTTGTTGAAAGCAGTAATGTCTTTTTTTTAAGACTAATTTCAATAGCACTGCATATGCTTCTCTCTGTGGGAAACACAGGGTTTGGGAAGACACCAGTCATAATGTTTTGAATCCTCTACTTCAGTTAAAGTAAAATATACATAGGGATAGGAGCTTTCACAGTCCAGTCCTACTGAGGGCAGTAACTTCTTCAGTAGCCCTAATTTGATGTGTTCCATTGCAAACTATACAACAGCTATAACTATTGAGAATGCACCTGGAGGTACCTTAACCTCAGCAGACACCAGTATTGTAGCAAAAGAGGTGGGTTATTTCCTGGTTCTTCCTGCACCAAAATATGGGGTTCTTAGCACAATCTAGTCCATTCACCTATCTTGTTCTTTAAGAATATCTGTATCCCTGGTCATTTTTCCTTTTGTCTAGGCATGCAAGTATTCCCTTACCACTAACAAAAACAGCCCTGAAGTCACAGAGGAGCAAAGCCATATCTTATGCTCTTCCTGTAAGTTCCCACTTCAGCTCCTCTTCTTCTTTGCCTGTTTTCTTCTTCATCAGTGAAGAATATGTTCCCTAAAGATTAAATTGGTTTGGAGGATCTGAAGCTGATATGACAATTTAGTTTCATATTGGTGCCATTTGATGAAAGAATTATATCTTGTCTTTCTGGAAACTGTATAGAAAAAGGGCAAATCCTATCACCATCTTGAAGTTTGATCTGAGGACCAGATCTGGGGACCAGATCTTGGTACCAGATAATAATTTCCTATTTAAAGGAAATTTGCTTTGAAAAATGAAATTGTTTCCTTTACTCAATTAACAGACATGGGCAAAGTCGAAGGATGATTTTCCCACAGTACTCTTCTGTGAAGCTCTTCTCTGTCTGGTTCCCACAAACATAAAACAGGTGCAAAAATCTGTGACTGGACAGCCACATGCTTTTCTGGACAGCCTCAATTTAGTAGTATTGTAGATTTACTACTGAATATTGTTCCAAACACATATATATATACTATGTAATTTTGCTTTCAGATTATTATTTTTCCTCATTCCTCAATCTTTCTTTAAGAGAAATCACAGGCATTCTCCTAAGCAGCTTTACCACTATACAATGTAATTTAGTTCATATTTAAAAATCCAAATAATCAGTAAAAATTGTGCCAAGAAATCCCATACATTCTCAAATTTGTTTGCTATCTGTATATGCTATTTAGTAAACACTCATTTACAGATACATGTGTATATCAAGACAGATTTAGAAATAATTAGGAAGCAGAAGAAAAGTTGAATTTGTAATTGATATAATTCCCAGTAAATAATTAAACACCCAGTTTAATAGTGTAAGTAACAACACATAGCAGGCATTATTTTAGATCAGTCAAACAAAAATAATCCAAAAAAGCCCTCTGTATTCATAGTGACAATTCTCTTATGACAACATCACAGAAAAAGGTTGTAATTAATGCAAAAAAATAAAGCGGACAATCTATTAACATAATCTGAATAAAATCCTTCCACTGTTAAATGTAGGCACTAAGTGTTAGTATAATACTTTATTAATTAACAAAGTATTTATCCACTGGGAAATGAGGATAAAAGACTGTACACTTTGTCAGGCTCCAGAAAAATGTGTTAGCTCTTCATAAGAAATGCATAAATCTCAAACAAAAGAATGATTATCTCTTTAAACCAATTACATTTAATCTCAGAAGAAAGAATGAATAAATTGGTTCCTTCATGTTACTGTGATACACCACTAAAATTACACAGATCACAGTCCTTTATAGATTTCAATGCTAATATTAAGCTAGTCTCTTGAACTGCTAAAAGTATTAGTATACTGTAAAGATTTTTAAGTTATAGGAATGTTTTAAGAGCAAAAATAGTTTTCTCAATGCTTTACTTTAAGTAACTCTAGTCAAATGAAAGACAAACTACTTTCTAAAAAGCCTTCATCACATAGCATAGACACCCTAGCCAGACACCTTTATACACAATATCCTTATCCTATTTACACTGTCAGAATGGTTTACACTTGCCATATGCTCTGGAAATCTTGCTTCTCCTACACTTAAATTTTGTAAACGCTACATATGCAGATAATCATATTTGAAATAATTGTAAATAGTTTCTCATCCATTTTCTATAAAAAAAAGAAAGTAAAATAAAATAAAAGCAGGACTTCCAGACTACAAAGATTTATAAATTAAAACAAACAAACAAACAAAAAAAAACTATTAAAAAAGTCTTAAGAGAAAATATTCTACAGAAAGTGAAGAAAATTAGAAAAGTAGATAGAAAAATTATATAGAAGAATACTGATTAATGGGAGACTACAGTCTCTTTCTAAGGAAGGAAGGAAAGAAGGAAGGGAGAGAGAGAGAGAGAATGTTTATTGTAAACTAGTTCAAAAGTTTCCAATCTTGTCTAAAAATCTGGCAAATGTTTATTTGGATAAACTTTCATATTTTCTGAAAGTTCTCATTTTCCAGATCATTTGTACGCCTCATCTCCTTTAACATAATGAAATATAAAAGGATTGCGTTGTAAAATGCAAAATCTGCTTACAGCATAAATATTTCAGAGCCTAAATTTGTCACCAATTTATGAACTCTAAAGAGTAAAAATAGTCTTGGTGTGCAGGCCATTCCATATAGAATCTTTCATGTGAGAAGTCTCAATCCTCTTCTAAGATTGTTCTTCTTGCCTGGTGGGGTACTTTGAGTACTACCTTCTGTAATAAGGTATAAAGCATTCATAATCAATTGAAGTGAAGCATAAAGTGAGAACTACACATAAAAAAAAAAAAAAAAAAAAAAAAAAAAAAGAAGTATAAGTCATTTATTACTGGACATTGTCCAGACAGAGCACAACAGCAGGCGGTAGCAGTCTGACCTCATAAAATTAATTTTGACTTTTCCATGAGAAGGTAAAAGAAGCATTTATATAACCAAGAATGATAATAATAATTAAGTACAAAACAAAGCAAATAACAACAACAGCAACAACAAACATAAAAATGACTGTGGTTGCTCTGTAGTCTCAACTCCTACATAAGGAGGAGGGTATTTCTGTAGGGAAAGATGTAGCTGCATGTCTTGCCTTTTCTATGACATCAGAGAAAAACAGATGCTAAGCAGAACACTTCATTCAAGAAATCTCCCATCCATGGTTTTGAGATAATGATCTTCTTTAATCCAAAACTGTCTTGTGTTATCATGGGCCTTCAATGTGAGGGCCAGACTGTTAAAGAAAATTAAAAGCACAATTTTTTTAAATGATATTTTCTTTGTGCAGAATACAGTCACTGGGCTTAGAAAACAAAGAGGATATCATTTGAAAAACACTCTGGTTGGGGTACAAGGTCAATGGCACAAATCTGCTTTTTACCCAGTATTCAGCAAACACACAGGATTTTCCTTTCGTATCAGATTTTAATTCTGTTTTTGAACAATTCTGAAGTTTTTCACAAAGCTTTTCTTCAGAAACATGGATGAAATTTACTGTTTTGAAAGATTTCTTATGAAATACAAGCAGAGTTCATATGGAATCCTACCTGGTTGTTATCTTTCCCACTTATCTTAGCAAATAAAATATTCATAGAATATGTTCCTACTCACTCTGAACATAACTGAAATGTAAAAGATTTCCCTTACTGTAAATTCAGAGCTCCCAGCCAAACTACATTGTTGGGATGCCCAAAGTACCAAGTTTTCAGAGCTTCTAGACTTCCAAGGTGCAAGGGAACTACATATTCCAGGATCAATCTAAATCTAGTGTTTTCTAAAGTAAATATAAGATATTAAAATACAGTTTTGATGGTCTGTTATGAACTGTGATAATTTTCCAAAGCAGTTATTGGATTCCTCTTGAATTGCAACTTTTAACTAGCTTGTAAGTGTTAAATTCGTATTAATTTCATATTCATTCCCCTTTATGAATGAATAAATGAATACGTAAATTCGTATTCATTTCCCCTTTATGGCATAACATTCTAGAAATAAAAGGATTGAAATAAAAAGACAGGAAAGCTACAATTTTCATTACAATTAGTAAGTGATGATTTTTTTCCTTTAACGTTAAAATAAATTAATAAAAAATATTTCTACAAGGAAGCATTGACAGTCTAACCTATAATGCAGTCATCACTTGTGTAATCTCAAGTTTATCAAACTGAATGAATTTATGAAACTCAACATTGTCTGAATTACTTATTTTCTTATGTGTATATGACATGATCAATCTTATTAGATAATTTGAGTTTTCTATTTTTTGTTTGGCTTTTGTTGTTACTATTGTTCCATTTTACAGAATAAGAAATAGAAACTTTCCCAAAGGTACAGAACATCTCTTGCTCAGCACCAGAGCTAAAAGCCAGGTGGTCATAATTTGTTTCAGTAATTCACTTGTTAATTTTGCTGTAACAGCATCAATATATTACAAAAGAGATTCTTGGAAGTTCAGGTCCTTATGGGAGGTATGAGAAGGGTGACTTCGCTTGCATGAAACCTTACTACAGAACAAAAAGCTCTGCTTGTTGCTACCTGTTCTGTATAGAGCTCTGCTACAGACATGTACTACTATCTTTCTCCTAATGCCTTTGCATTTTCAATATCCTTCTGAAGCACTTTTGTTATATACTTAATGTTGTTACAGGTGCAAAACTGTAATTTCAATCTTGAATACAGTTGCACATGTGCCTCAAAAACATTGAAGGCCAAAACTCGATGCTGCTAACAGAGATTGTGGGTCAACAACATTTTTCTTTACTTGCTAATGCTTTATTGTCTCTTACTATACATTGAAATAATAATGGTAATTTATGCAGATATTTTGTATGCATAGCAAATAATGAGAAACACCTGCAGAAATTTCCCTCCTTCTCTGAGTTCAGCAACTAATTATATTTTTAAATAATGGCTACCATTGAACACAATTATCCAAATCATTTCAAGTAATGGAATCTTTTAAAGGTGTTTTTGAAAAATTTCACACAGTTTTTAAACAGTCTTTTTATACAGAAGATAAAGAATGGATAGAAAACAAAGAATGTGGTAAGCAGCTTAGTAACCCAAAAATGTTTTGGCAGCTATAAATCATGCTGCGATTTTTTTTTTTTTTTTTTTTTCAGTCTTCTGCAGCTAATGCTTCTTTGTGGATTAAAAAAAAAAGTGGGGAGGGGAGAGGGAAGGGGCAGGATTTCCCCATTACTTTGTCTTCCTGATTAAAATTCATGGCTGTTATATATTAAAAATAAACTACAGGAAAAAGTAAAAAAATACCCAGCCACTCCAGTTCAAGTGCCTGACTCAGCAAATCTCAACTTTCCGAAGCAGAGATTTGAAAGCAGAAGTGGTGATGGAAAATAGCACTCTCATGAATAAGGAATGAGTGTCTAATTTAAGGAGAAGTGTAGACCAAAGGTCTCTAAAGACTAAAGTAATAGCCATTCAGCTAAGAGTTACTCATATTTTTGTATCTTTTATGTTGAACATTCTTTTCCAATTTTTAAGTAAATGGGACAGATTGATTGATTTTTGCTGTACTCTACTTTCCAAATAAATAAGTGAAGAAGAGCAAAAGAAAATCACAAAAGAAGTACAACAATCAACTCATCTCCTAGATTTGATTCTCTGTATCTGCTTTGAAGCTAGAGAAATTGGTCGTTTTTATTCAACACCTCTTTCTACTGTTTTCACTTCTAAGCTTTCAGGAATGATATAACAAAAGACAAAACTATTTCAAATACATTTAAAAACAAACAAACAAAGCCTACAATAAATGAAACAACGGATTACCTAAAATCTCCATGGTATTTCCTGACTTATTTCCAGTAGTCTAACCAGAAGTTTCTCATATTTCATAACATTTGGCTAAGGCTGTAACTGTCATCTTTTTCACACCAGATCCACCATCAGCCTTCTCAATAGTGAATTTTGAAGACTCAAATAAGGTAGATCAAAATTAACTCAAGGCCAGGATGCCATGCTAGAGGAAAATAATAGGCCAAGATTACCAAGGTGATTACTGCCTGTAGAAGAATCCATCCTACTGTGCTGTAGACACCACCTCACACATACTAATCTAATTCAAAGTGGTGGTAGCAGAAAGCCAGTTCTATTTTCTAGAGCTCTGACACAATATAGAGTCATGTTATTGCTGCTGCTGTAGCTTGTACCCTGTGTCTACTTTGATCCAAGGAGTAGTAGTCAGTTCCTGACTACATATCTCACTCTTTGCCACTCTTGTTTTATTTATTTATTTATTTATTTTGATTTCAGAGTAGATGGATGTATATTTTGTTACAAATACAGCTTATTCTTCAATGATATTACATTGTACATGACACGTCTCATGGAACACCCAAATTTTCTGACATCCAACATAAAAAGTTTTGGTAAACACAGAAGCAATAAAATTGAGACATATCAGGCAGGTTGCAAATTTTAATTCTCACTGGGGACTCTCCAACTTGGTTATGGGTGAGATCACACCTACATAGAGCATGGCTGGGACAGGTTTGTCACTCATCTTATTTGTCTTCTGTTGCTAGTGAAAACAGCCATGATACTCCTGGAGGTGTACAGGGATGGCAAAAATCACCAGTGCAGCCTCAAAAAAGGCTATTTTTCTATAGTATTACAGTTTCATAGTACACTAAAATGGGTCAATTCGAGTTAAAAAGGAGGGAAATTTGGACTCAGTTATATGTATGATATCCTTGTGTGAAATGAGAGTTTTTCTCTATCTCATTTTCCTGCAGCGATACAGTCACATAATATAAATGTGGGAACTGATACTTATAGTTTGCCGTCTGAAAAGAAGCCAAGAATCAACTTCTAATTTTGAGTTAATAAGAACAAGAATAAAACAGTTTGGAGATGCACTGGTACACCTTCTTTTGCACTTTATAGACAAATAATAGAAATTATGCTTCATATCCTCAAATCAGTATCTCATACCTGTATACAGCACCAGGAGGTAATGTGCCAAATCATGGCTATCATATTACTATTTTCTTATTTGCAATTTTTTAAAAAAACATTATATTAATTCATTAATGAGATGTATACTAATAAATTCAAAAGCATGTATAGTTACTAATTTTAAAATTATATCTATTACTTGAATTTTGAAATGTACATTAAAAATATATCTTGATTTTTTTTGTGCAAATTTTTACAGTTTTGAAAATTAACAAAATATTCCATGATATGGAAAAATGGAATCCCCCCTCGCAAAGAGTTTAAAATTAATTTTAATAGCTACTTTGAATCTTCAGCATAAGAACGATGTGGGCCTGATTGAACAAGTCCAGAGGAGGGCTACAAAGATGATCACAAAGATGATCAGAGGACTGGAGAACCGCTTGTATGAAGAAAGGATGAGAGAGCTGGGGATGTTCAATCTGGAAAAGGCTCTGGGGAGACCTCATTGTAACCTTTCAATACTTAAAGGAGCCTTATTAAAAGGATGCAGAGGGACATTTAACTCTGGTAGGTAGGTTATGGTCTTAAACTAAAAGACAATAGATTTAGATTAGACATCAGGAAGAAATTCTTCACTCTAAGCGTAGTGAGGCACTGGAACAGGTTGCCCAGAGAAGAAGTGGATGTCCCATCCTGGGAGGTGTTCAAGGCCAGGTTGGGTGGGGCCTTGGCCAACCTGATCTAGTGGGTGGCATTCCTGCTTACGGCAGGGGGTTGGAGTTAGAAGGTTCCTCCCAACCTAAGCCATTCTATGCTATGATTCAGCAGATTGAACCCATTTTGACAAACGTGGAGGTCTTAATTTCTGGAAATTTACTAATTTTTTGACAAAGTTTGATCATCGTGTTCCAGACTGAAAGTATATTTAGCACAGGATCTTGTCTCTAAGAGTAGTCAGAAACCCAGGAAAACTGAAAGGTTAGGACAGTGAATAAAACAGTGAATGCTCCTCCATCTTCCAGGAGTCTCTGTCTGAAGATCTGTGTTTTCTATTTATTAACCCCTTAGAAGTTTTTTGTTTGTTTGTTTTTGTTGTTTTAATATAGTAGTATAAACATTTCATTAGCATTTCCATTGTCTTTCACCTGTAGAATCTCTACAAAACATATAAAGATGCCAAAAATACTAAAATCATTAAATAGCTTATATATTGAACATAAATCTAAAAAAAAATATATCCTTGTAATTCTGAAATAAAGACTGTTTTTTGTTGAAATTTGTGTTAGAAAGGCTTGTACCATGATAAATTTGGAATGTAAGAAATAGCATATCCTGATTGTCATGATGTTAAATCCTGGAAACCATATCCAGAAAAAAAAAAAAAAATTGTTTTCTGGTCTTCAGTCTTTTATATACGTGTTTACTGAGTGGCTGATTCAAGTTACACCTTCTAAAAGAGAGAAAATGCAGGACTTTAAAAAGCATCTCTCCAAAGTACAGTTACAACCTCGTCTTGATTTCAAAGACAAAGCAGGAGAATGTTAACATTCAGAACACAAATAGATTTGCAAAATAATAATAATAATAATAATAATAATAATAATAATAATAATAATAATAATAATAAACAAAGTTTAGTTGGAGCTACCAGATGCAGAAAATATATTGACAATTTCAGTTCTGATTTACGTAGAATCCTGTGTGGTACTGTACTGACTAGGTAGGAAGTTACACAATTTTGCAGATACAGGTAGCATGAGAAGTAAATAGCACATATAAGGAAGTTAAAAGTAGATAGGCTTTTCCCAAAATATAGCAATCAGCATTGAAGGGAGAATGGAGATGATGGGGTAATAGAATTCCTACATCTAGGAAAGGGAATGGGAGTTACTTTTCAAAAATCAAAAATTTCTTCCAAGTCCTGAAAGTGGATATAGGTTTTTCTATCTTGCAAGACCAATCACAATCCCAAGATGACCAATATTAATGTTAAGCATAACTGCAAAAGACATGGATAAGACATGGATATGGATATGCAAAAGACATATCATTTGACCAAGTTACTTATATTAACTTCTACTTTACTGTGATGAAATTTCAGGGTTTTTTTTCAGTTAAGGTCAGAGTTAATATTTCAAGCCATACATAATATTAATAAAAAATTCCACATAAGTAAACATTCCCATGGTTAAGTTTCTCTCAGAAAAGAAAAAGGGAGAAGGAAGAAGGGGAAAGGGGGAAGGTGGAAAGGGGGAAGAGGGAAGTGGGAAGGGAAGAGGGAGGGAGGGAGGGAGAGGGAGAGGGAGGGGGCGTGAGAGGGAGGGGGAGGGAAGGTGAAAAAGAGAGAAATGGGAAGGGGGAGGTGAATGGGAGGAGGAGGGGGAAGGGAGGGGAGGGGAGGGGACGGGAGGGGACTGGACGGGAGGGAAGGAGAGAGGAGAGGAGAGGAGAGGAGAGGAGAGGAGAGGAGAGGAGAGGAGAGGAGAGGAGAGGAGAGGAGAGGAGAGGAGAGGAGAGGAGAGGAGAGGAGAGGAGAGGAGAGGAGAGGAGAGGAGAGGAGAGGAGAGGAGAGGAGAGGAGAGGAGAGGAGAGGAGAGGAGAGGAGAGGAGAGGAGAGGAGAGGAGAGGAGAGGAGAGGAGAGGAGAGGTTCATCTAATTGTAAAGTATTGTAGAAAAACTTTCATTCCCATTTACATGTGTAACAGATTTTCATAACTATGAGTTTTTTAGGGATCATTACTTCTTTCTATAAGCAAATATCTTGTGTTTGGCACGTGGTAGGACTAAAACTTTTTTTTTTTTTTAATGCTTCAACTCTCTCAGGATGCATTTCACAAGTTGCGGTATCTCACGCCGTCCATGAGAGGGAACTATTGTTTAACAGTTGAAGATTGGGTTCTGCACTTCAACACCTTCAGTGCAATTTCCCCCTGCTTATCTGAACCCTGCCAAATGGGATGTTCAGAAAGTAAAAGGTCCATTTCGATCCTCATTAGGATGCTATTTTTGAAAGCTAAACTGTTTTAACTTTTAACAAGAAGAGTACTAAAGATGCTGCTACTAATGTGATTTGGTGTGCTGTACAGATGGAACCAAGTGACAGGCTCCTGATACCAAACCAGAGACACGATAGCAGAGACATGATAGCAAGAACACTTTTGCTGTGTTTGGTGCTTTCTGAGGAGAAAGGAAGTTTTTCCCGTGCATATACTAATTTTGAAGTGTTTCACTGAAAATAAATAAAGGAGAAAATAAAAGAAAGGAAAGAAAGGAAAAAAAAAAAAAAAAAGATTGGTGTTCATCAGACCAGTTTGCTGCTAGACAAGCAAAAATAATGATCTGTAGTTGGTAAAATGTAAACATTTGTTGTTAAGAGTTCATTTTTACAGTTTCCCATATCATTGCAACTGGCAAAATGCAGAATAATATGATAGAATATACATAGAGTGGACTCTTGTACATTGTATGGTATCCTGCTGGATTCTGTCCAGACCCTATAGTGACAGAAGTACAAAACAACTTGGAAAAAAATATACACCTATCTAGGGCTGTTGAGTTTGTTGTTGTTGTTGTTGTTGTTGTTTGTTTTTTTTTTTTTGAGCAAAGGAGAAGATGAATATATTAATTCAACTTGACAGTCTCTTGATTTTATTAGAGTGTTGACATCCATTCCTTTTGTACAATTTGGCAAATGATCAATGGAATTATCCTTGGTGCAGGCAGTCCCATATTGACTGTGGCAGCAGGTATAAAAGACATAACACCAGATTAGGGTTTGGGGTGAATTAATAGCATAAAGGGACTTCAGTTTTACAGAGATTGAGAAACAATAAGTAGGTGGCTAACACAACTGAAATTCATAAATTCATGGAAGAAAATTCTTTGAATATGAAGTTAGTACTAATGATGATGTTTTTATTAAATAAGCCACATAGGCATATTTTAAATATATATATGCATTTTTTATTTTTTTTTAATAACATTGGTAGGAAAATTGGTAGGCAAAAAAAGGAAAAATAAAGTTGTAGACTGTTCTTTCCTGTATGTCTAACTTCCTATAGGTGAATACAACAACGGGGGTAACCCGTTGTATTATCTTGAGAGTAAAGTTAAGAAAAGATTTGCAGGTTTGAGTTATAGGTTTTGTGCATTTTGATTATGCAGCTATTTTTCTAGTATATAAAATGACTCTGAAATAAACACAATACCTCCAGAATTATTTAAATATATGTTGATTTAAAATTCCACACATTTCCTGGCCTTAATTTTGCCCTTTGTCTGAAATTAATAGTCATCAAAATTGCAGTTGCTTAACTGCTGCCTCTAAACAAGAAAACATTCCGCATTTGATTAACAGAGAAACCTCCTCATCAAGATTTTTTTCTTTTAATATTCTATTTTTTATCCCTTCATTAAAAAATGCAATGAAATAAGATGTCTTATAAGTAAAAGAACTATCACAATTAAGCTCATTCTCAAATTAATTAAATAGCACTGTCCTACAAACATTTTGTTCAAAAATGTAAAATCTCTGAACTTAAAATGCTGTGAATTAACATTTATTTTTTTGTATTAAAAAGACTCAGCTTCTCTCTGTGCTTCAAAACTGACATATTGTGCAATAAACAGCAATCAGCCTAAAGATGCTATATTAAACAAACCAAGTTTTGTTTTGCTAAACTAAGCAAAATTAGTTGAATGCCCTAAGTAATAGTTGCTGGTATTTTTTTGTGAATTATTTCTCCACTTGTTTTTGTGTCTATGCATAAATTAAAAATCTGCTGAAATTTATTATTCATCTGAGATGTAATTAATATGCAAAATTATGCAAATTAAGATGCAATTAGGCTTCAATTCTCTAGTGGAATTTTCCATTATAATTTAATACAAAGTAATAGAGTAATTGGTGTCACGTGTAATTACGGTTACTCACGTGTACTTGCAGACGTGAAAATGGTGTGGTATATGTTAGTTATCCTATGCAAATGTACCATACAGGCCCTTAACACTTGGGAACTAGGTAAACAAAGATTGTCTTAAAAAAGAAGTGAGCAATAGTGACCCTTCTTTCTTGTTATGTACTGTCATTTTCAAGAGCATGAATAATCATAATTATTTTTTGCTGTATTTATTCCTTAGAATTTATAAATAGGTAGCATGAGGCAATACAAGGCTTTCTGTTTTTAATGTCTTCTGTAGGAAATGATCTTTAGTAAAACAGAAAATGATAATCAAACTGACAAAGGTCTGGAGGATCAATGATGCACATAACTCTAGTTAGTTTGTCAAGTTTTTAACACAAGACGTATTTCCTGTCTTAATATAGTATACAATGAGGTTCATAAGATTTATAATTTGCAAGTTTTAAGAACACAGCTTTGGAACACAAGCTATAATGCAAAATCAGATTTATATGATTTAGCTGGAGCTAGAACATAAAAGCGGTTTTAGACTTGAGTACCTGTACTGGATGAATCAATCATGTTGAATTTAAATTTTCTGAGGTATTCATATCTTCAGGATCAGGCTCCGAATTCATACGAACTAACAATACAATCAGCTATCTGTGATATGGCAAAATAATTCACAATGTTTTTAAGTCATTTTCCTCTCCTGAACTCTTCTTGCTTTGCACTTAGAGAATTTAAGATATACCAATAAACTGCTCAAACCATCCAAATAATCTGAGTTTCATAATTTGCCTGAAAACTACATATCCAGCTGTACCAAATGGACAGATTATCATGCACTTGAATTCACTAAAAAGAAAAAAATAAAAATAAAAAAGGGGGGGGGGGGGCAGATTTCTGAATTTATAGTAATAAAAGAAGAAAGCAAACAAACACAAAAATTTTAACTCTGAGTCCTAACTCATCATTTCCTCACAGGAAAAATTGCCCCTCATTTTGCAACACCCTAACAGCAACACACACAAATCATTAACGTGTGCAAAAGGATCAAAAGAATAATCCCACTTTTTTTTTTTTTTTTTTTTTACCTGAGTGCTAAGGCTTTTTGTAGAACCATGTTTTTGTTTCAATGCTAACTTATTTTCTAAACCTTCCCCCACCACACCACCAGCATCCACAAGTAGGAACTTTTCTGCTGTTCATATTGTAAGTTTAATGGGGATAGATCAGTGGATAAGTAGGTGGGGTGAAGAGAAAGAAATCGTAATGATTTAATATAATGAGTATAGAGCTTCATCGTGCCAAACTGGTCTCTTTCTCTTTCTTTTCATTTCCTTCTACTGCCGCTGGCTAATTATTTAAAGGAAAAGGCATCTATGTGAGAAAATAAAATCTACCATTAGTCTCTTGTGCTATACCCTTCCCTAGCCCCACCCATTCATCCATATGTAGCTATTCCATTCACTCCCATAATACCACCAATTACTATGCAGTCAGGACCATTCATATTCATATTCACATCTCACTGTGGACATTTAGGCTACACTCTGAGCAACACTCATACCTTAAACTACACCTATTATACAGCTGTTGTACAATTACTGTAAATGAAGTATACAATATGGGGCTCAGCTTGTATAATAATTTGTAATCAGTGATAGGGGAAGAGGGTTTTGTGTACTTCTGCCCTGCATACCTTTTGGTCTCCTTATTTCCATCATTCTTCTCTCCCTTACTTCCCTTGGGCTTCGTTCTATAAAGGCTTATTCTGAGAGACACAATAAAGAGATTCTCATCTGCGGTAAAATGACTTAGCCAGTCATTCAGACAACTGAACCAGTTTATGCCAGCTGAGACGTTCAGCTCGTCTGTCTCGGCACATAGCACTGATCTCTTTTGTATTGTTCTGTCCTGAAATGGACTTTGATTTACACCAAAGATCAGAATAAAATATGTAACTTATGTATGATAAGAGAAGATGACCAGAAGAAAGGTCAGAACAAAATTACTACAGGAAGAATTGTTAACTAAATTAATGGCCTTTCATTTGGCTAGTTTTAACTGTTTGTCAGGTATTAACTGCTCCCAAAGGCAAAAGATTATAGATTTTGTGAACCAACATGCTGATTCAACAGAAAACCTCACAACCAAAACAAAGGAGAGGAAACTCAGTATAGTATTGTACATGTAGGTCAGCTATCTCATTGGTTGGCAAAGTTTTGACAACTTTTTCTAGACAGTATTTCCATACTTGAATTTTTTGTCACTTGAACTTTGTATGGATTTATCACCTACAAAAGCAAAGCTATGTACAGAATATCTTAAAACAGCTATCTATTTCTACCTGCAGTGTGGTCAACATATACTGTATTTCATAGAGAACATAAGACAAGAACTCTTATAGATAGTTTAACAATTTATTCAGACTGTTTTCTGTGTCTTTTTAGAAATATGCTATCACAAGACCAAAGAAGTTCTACTGTTCTGAAGTCTTGACTAATTCCAGAAATGTTCTTCAACAACATGGAAAAAACATTTCAGTATCAGTAGATATTTTAGAACTACAGAAACATTTTTTCATAAGAGGCTTTATTTCATTGTCTAACATAAAATGTAATCATCAGAATCCATAAAATACTTTATCAAATACCATAATCTTTGTGTGTACTCCTTCTACATTTACCATTATATTCTTGTCCTCCTGACTTTTTTTTTTTTTTCCTGACCTACAAATCATATGTAGAACTTATTGTTGTGATTGTCTTCACAAGACTGAATTGACTGCATGGGGTCACATATATGGTCCTTAGTAACTGTTTGCAATATTATAGCCTTAGCATAGTATTCCTAAAATAGATAGTCTGTCTTACTAGTGTTCTAAAAGTCCATTAAGCTAGAATGCTATGTTATTAAATAGAACAGCAATGCTAACAATTTTCTATAACATTTTAATCAACATTACTGTTTCAATTAAAGCAGATTTCTTCCTTTCTTTCTTAAAGAAGGTTACAGTCAATATTTTGTTGTGCCATCACACTCTATAACTATTAACTGAATTCTTGTTATGGGTTTTCAGCTGAATAATTGCTACTTTCCATGCTACTGCTTCTCTCGTAAATGGATTTATGATAAAGAGGTAGTGTAGGTCCTTCCAAAAATGTTCTTTCCTACTCTTCCCTGTCATAAGACAGAACAATTGTTTTCCATCCAAGACTAACAAAAAGGTCAGTTTTTCTGTTTGTTTCTGTCACTTAAGAGTTTTATAATATTTCTTTATGATTTTTAAGGTGGTTCCTACTGTAAAATAGAGAACAAAATTTATTTTGTTTATTTACTTGTTTCTGCTATGGTACTTCTTTCCCAATGCACTTGCACATAGTGACTTGTATTCACACATAGATACTATCCATTTTACACATTTCTTACAAACTTGCATGTTTCTTCATAGAAGCATGTAGGAAAGAACAAGGAGGTGGGTTAGTTCAAACAGTTGTCAGGAAGAGAGAGAACATTGTCACTTATGGGAAACAAGTACTTATACTATTCAAGCTGTTGATGGTATAGAGTTGCTGTATCTGCCAGATATATCAAAAGATATAAAAAGATATAATCCAAAAAGGAAAAACAAAACAAAACAAAACAAAACAACAAAACAAAACAAAAACAAAACAAACAAAACAAAACAAAACAAAACAAAAAAACACTCATTCTTAGTTGACCTTGTAGAAGGCAGGTGTTCCAAACATGGTATGTACTACCATATCTGCTGCAGTTCAGCCATCTCAGATAATCAGAACCTAAATGTGGGTAAACATTTACCTCCTCTATGTTTGTAGTAAGGTCTCTCTAGCCCAGGTTCAAGATACGACTGTAGAGAAGCTTTGATCACTCTTCAGATTAAGAAAGGGGTTTGACTAAATAAACACTGCTAGTTAAGATATCTGCTTTCACAACTACCATGAGAAATACTGAAATATAATCTGTATTAAGAGCTTTTGACGAGGTTTCAGAGTCCTGCAGTAAATCAGTAAAAGATGTTCATAATTGGAGAGACATTTTGGATTCATAGTTCTTACTCAAGTGATGTATCCACTGTATGATTGTCTGTCTCTGTGTAGAAGGAATTATTTTTATCTGTTTGATCATGGAAAAAAAAATGTGGACTGCATAATGACACTTAGAACATAGCCTTATAAGCAGATCTCTTGATGGCAGCACCATTTAATTCATAGACTTAATTCATAGTCATTTCCATGTAATCAAGAAGGTAATCCAGACCACAATTTTTTCCTTCCACCTTCCTCAACAGCAACCCATCTTGCTCCTCCTCTCTTCTATTTACATTAACCAAGAGAAGATAAACTTTTTCTTTAATGATCTCTTACACTTATTTTCTGTCTGTAAAGTACTGTTTATCTGGTTAGTCTTTCATTGCCATAAAATCCCTCCCTGCAGCTTTCCCAGCTTCTCTAATAGACTACAATAGAGTCATAATCTCTCCTTCTAAATACTATGCTGTTTTGTGTTATCAGCTCACTGACTTCCTTTACATTGCCTTATATTTTAAATTGATCTTCCTGCCCTGGCTTCCTGTGAATGGTCCACAGTTCAGGACTAGGGTTATGTAGGACTCTAGTGTTGTCAGATCATAAATTAAAATGTTCTGGAAGTTTGTGTGTATTTCTAGTGTGGGAAATACAGAGAGAGAGAGAGAGAGAGAGAGAGAGGCCTCAGCATCCAGTGGGAAGGCCAGTGACTTGTGTTTGCAATGATGAAACAAGATGTAATAGACTGAACTTATGTACAAGTACAGCTGCAATCAGATATTTCATTATTGATATACAGTGGAACAAGTTTCAATACAAATTACCAAATAAATAAATAAATGAAAATCTGCCATTTAGATTTTCTGGTATGGTGGAGCTTCCCTGAAGACAGAAATACAGAAGTTCAAGCTTAAGTTGTCATCCCATAGGAGACTTAACTTTGATTGGGTGACTGCCTACTCTATTTTCTTATTTTTAATTGTGGTGGGGAAATATGCAGCAACACTTCTTCTTACAAGAGAAGTCCATCCTTACCAAAAAACGAAATGCATTTAGAGTAAAGAAGGGAAAGCAAAAAGCAAACAAACATAAAAACAAAATCAAAACACTACAAAAAAAAAAAAATAAAAACAACACAAACAGTTAAATGAGAACTCTGAGACCGCTCTTGCCTTCCCCATCCATAACTGAACACTATGTAACTTCTGTGTGATGCCATTTTTCTCATTTATTCTGCTGAAAATCTGTATTTTACCACAATCTCAAGACTATCTCCTCCTCCCCAACTGCAGATCAACACTACTACTCTAACAAAGATGCCATATAACAATTAATTGCTTTGCTTTGTATTACAGCTCATCAACTTGTTGGGAGCTAGGAAAAATGAAATAATGGGGGTCACTTCTGGAAAAAATGAGTTTATTTTCATGCCAGCTGCAGAAAATGAGCAAGGCTGGCTTTATGCCAGTTAAAGGGATGCTGTAAGAGGTTTCCTTCTGTTTGCCTGCAGCAAAAATGCTTATCTAAATAATAACCCATGCACATACATACATGCCTCTACATGTATGCAATCTAAATAACTTCTTATTTGATAAAATAGGATAAATTTTGCACCTCCTGCTCTCTTTTGCCCTTACTTTCCCTCCATTACTTTTTTATGTTATGCCAAGAACACATTTTCTCACTTTTTTTTTTTTTTTAATGGTTTACTGGTAAGGATTTTAGAGCTACATGACCTGGAAACTAAATATTACTGAACTAGTTTAGAGTTTACTTAGAGTTTTTAGCCTCTTGGAATCAAGGTTTATTACCTGCTTTATCTATTTGTGAAACATTAAGTGATTAAAAGTTTGATACAAATGGAAGGAGCAGCATACCTATTTTCAAGCACTCAGCACCTGTGTGGTGGTGTTTTGACTAATGTGGCTTAAATCCCCAAGAAAGCTGAGCTCTATAGTCTTAGCAGATTACTTAACGGCAGTATATGAGAAGGCACTGCCATAAATCAGTTTGGAAGTAAATGACGACTGGACTCATCATTAAGGAGAGAGTATACTCTCCACTTTCTAGCAACAATACTCTCTTGAAAATAATTTTTTCATTATGAAACAAATATCAGTGCAACAGTTACTTAGACCCTGCGTATGGTAATGTCCTAAGCTTCCAGAATTATGCCAAATATAAAATATCTATTTTGTGTTGTAATTTTATGAAATTAAGAAATTACGAGAGAAGAGAAGAGAAGAGAAGAGAAGAGAAGAGAAGAGAAGAGAAGAGAAGAGAAGAGAAGAGAAGAGAAGAGAAGAGAAGAGAAGAGAAGAGAAGAGAAGAGAAGAGAAGAGAAGAGAAGAGAAGAGAAGAGAAGAGAAGAGAAGAGAAGAGAAGAGAAGAGAAGAGAAAACCTTCATAATAATGAAATGCAAGAGCCTTAGTAGCAAATAAAAAAAATAGTGAGGGCAACTGATAAATAAATGAAACAAGGTGTAAAAAAGTATTAATGTTTTCATTATTTCATACTATTTCTATTCTGTTGCAACTGATTTCCATAGTAATATAGTTAGCTCAAAATCTGTCTTTGCATATAAGGTCTCCATAGAAAAAACAAATGTGAAAATGGTAATATTTTCAACACTTCTTTTCTTTAATAAAACTAACATTTTCAAATCTGCTTTTATTAAAACACAATAAATACCATCAATTTTTGACACGAAATCTCATTACACACTGTAAATATTTATCACGTTGCAGAAAGAAGATTATACATTAGTTCTATTCATTCAATTCAAATATGAGTAAGAATGAATTCATGTTTTATTTTCCTTCATCTATTTAAAAAGGCCCAGTTGCTAGAAGAAAATTAAAGAAGTACTTTTGATGCTGCCTAACAGATAGGCATAGAGAAATATCTCAGAGGTAAGTGCTCTGACACACTGTTCTTGACTCTGCAATTACTCCCTGCAAATGCCATTTATGATTTTCACAAAGTCTCACTGATTTCAAAGGGAGTCAGTCCACGAAGATCTCGTTGACAGACAAAGATACTAACCTTTCAGTTTCTGGAATTTAACTTCAAACATGGACTGAGGTTACAAGAGAAAAAGAAAACCTGATGATTTTATTCTCCTTTTATCTTTGTAGCAGAATCACTATTATATTAACTGGTAGAGTTCAGAGCACAGAAAGCATTCTGTTCAAGAAGCTCAAAACTGAAATAGCAGTAGTTTAACACAGAAGGACAAAATGAATAGACATAAAAATTATGGAACTGTATGTTATTCCTGTCTGTACTAACCAACACTAGAACTTTTTTACTATTATTTCCATGAAATCTAACCACTAATATTTTAATTCAATGCATTAGTTTTTCAAATTCATGTTAATAGCATGTTTTCTGAGAAATCCATTCTTGCAGGTTGTTGCTCTTTGAGTTTATGGTTTCATGTAGATCACAATATAGACCATATCCTGTTGCACAGTCTCTGAAAGATTCTACAAGTATCATAATTTAGTTGCACATGTCCCACTAGTGTCACTCAAATCCTTTGAAGAATGTTTTTGCTAACCTACATACATTTAAGAACAGAGCAAGTGAGCTTCCTCTCCCTTTTTGGGGGCACAGTCTTTGCAGAATGAAATGATGTAATTGTATACACAAAGCACTTGAAACTTCGCACAAACAGAAATTCTGAAAAAAAAATAAAAATAAAAAAAATAAAAAAATCAACCATTCTGATAATAAACAAGCAATAAAATATATATGCAATTGAGGACCTTTTCTCCACATGGAAGTTTGATAACAAGATGTCTATAATCAAAAGACATCTGTAAAAAAGAATATAATTCTGAATAAAGTCTTGAAATAGCACAAAGCAGTACTAAGTAAAATATATTTACTTAAGAATCATGTGAGAATCAAAAAGTAATATGTATGAATTCAATCAGAAAGATAAGAAAAACTTTTAGCCCATGACTTAATGAAGATTATGAAAATTAAATTTCTCCAATGACATGATGCAGTCCTTTAATATGGTCTCTCTCTTTACCTTTAATATGGTAAAGAGAGTAAAGAACTTTTTTCAGTCATGAACACCATTCTCTGGCTGACTATGTAGTCTCATAAATTTGTCAAGATCCATCTCTAGTTTTATTTATTTATTCCTTTTTTGTTACAGAAAGTTACACTTTAGAAGACATACAAACACAAGAGTTTTTCTTTTCTTTCAAGAATAAGTTGCAATGAGAAAAGGAAGAGCAGAGGATAATTTAAAACTTAATGGAGTGAGGATCTTGAGGTCTCTTCCAACCTAGAAAATTCTGTGATTCTGTGATTCTGTGACTTCCAAACCCCACTTTCAGACTAATGAGAAAGTGAAAAAAATTAATCATAGTTTCACCTCCATTGTTCTTTATCCTACTAGTTTTAGTGCCAGCCATACAAAATATTACTATACTTTCCTAGACCACCAAAATTAAGAAATTGTGTTTTGTTCTGTTTTGTTTTGTCTTTGCCAGAACAGGAAGAAATGTTAAAAACTATGTGTGAGCAATCTAAATTCATGTTTTATCTACACTAAAGTTTCCTTAAATAATTTTCCTTTTGCAGTTCTGTCATTGATCCACCAAAATATGCATGGTTATGTTATTTCTGTGACATTTAATGTCTTCAATAAAGTCTTGAATACAGCATATGAAATGAAGATTTTTGCAATTTGCCTATTAAAGAGTAAGAACTCTGAAAAAAAAAAATAAAATCTTTGAAATATAACCTAAAATATGTAAATTCAATAAATTTTTTGTCTGAGCTGACAAAATTTGAGCTGAGTGTCTGTTTGAAATACTGAACTTTCATGGAACCATGACTTCCATTTCCAAGCAAACCTCATCAATTCAGAAGTATATAAAAAAATTAAAAAAAAAAAAAAAGAAAAAAAAAAGATTAATATTTATGCATAGATGGGTGAGTTTTAATTTTATCTGAACAAGTCTGTCCATCCCTAGTTCTTACAAACTCAGAGAAAATCTACCTTCATTATTCATATACCTAAACAACTATGTTAACAAGTACTTCTAATTGCCATATGGAACTAGATCTCTGAGAGAGATATTTATACGAAACAGAAACTGTAGAAAAGGATATTCTCTCCTTTATTAATCTGATGCCAACATTTTGCTAATTAAACCACCACATGTCTCATGTCACTTCCTACGTAGGTCACTGGAAGAAGAGATACATTTGGGCAACCTTAAGGATGAATCCCAGGGGAGCATCCCACAAACGCATGGTATTTAAGCTTGCAAGTTTATTAAACAAATCACAGAATATATTCCAGTCTAAATCACAGACGTGGCATGACACAATTAGAAGATGTATTGATTCTTTGGGCTACAGATCTCACAGCTTGCACTGGGGGCTCTACACCCACCAGAACCAACAGCTTTGCTTCATCACAACTAATCTTTCTAAACTAGCGCAGGGAAGTTTATAAAGTTGAAACTGCCTGACTTCAGCTTTGCTTCCTTTCAACTTTGCTTCTATTTTAACCTAACTATAAACTGAACACATTTTGTATTAGTCCCATGTGTCACCACCCTGAATTATTGGCACCCAGCCTGCAATAGCAGAATCACTGTATGAAGCAGAGGAGAAAAATGGAATAAACAATCTTTTCTTTAGACTAGCTACCATCTGCCTGCATTAGAAGTTCTTACCTCTCTAGTAGTCTTTCTTTTCTTGTTGAGCATGTAATGAGAATAATAGTTAGGATCTGGCCATAGATACAATGTTATAGAGAAGGTTAGCTTCATCCTTTATTTGTATTTCCAGTAAAAGATATTTGTTTATGAATGAATTATAGGTTTCTCAGAACTCAGGTATGAAATGAAATTCCAATAGTTTCTTAGAGTGGAGTATTTTATGTCAAATGTATAGATGTTTCTTTTGAAAGTCTAATTTATTTTTTTTTTACTTTATGACATGTAAATGTTTCAGTGTTTGTGCAAAGAGAAAATTTATCTTTATTTGAGACAACATGCCAAAATCTGTATGTAATAGAATGAAATAGATTCCTTAGGTTCCCCTTTCAATCACCAGTTATGAAGAGATGTTGCTCTGGATGAAGCAAGTACTTGTGAGTGTGCTTAACTTCCAGAATACAAGCAATTCCATTGCTTCCTTTTTCTTCCAAAATCAGGAGCATGCTTGAGTTCTTCAATAAACTATATCTCAACAAAGAACTTAGTGTGATCCCCCAAAGTCATAAAAAGTTGAAATTCTCAGACAGGAGAAGGATAGAAGACAATAAGCTTTATCACAGTTTAATTTGATCTTTAGTTTGCTTAAATTGCTCTCTGAAATAATTTTTAAACCAGAGTTCTTTTGTTGTTGTTGTTTTGGTTGGTTGGTTGTTTTGTTTGTTTGTTGTGGTGATGGTTTGGGGGGAATTTTTGTGTGTGTTTTTGTTGTTTTAAGAAATATAGTACATCTGCAACTGAGCAGATGTGTTTAGTTACTAACTAAACTTTGTTTTTGTAAAACTAACTTCATTTTTGTAAAACTAACTAAACATTGTTTTTGAAAAACAAAATCTGTGAACTGTCTGGAAGGAGGGCCTTAAAGGATTTTTTTAATCTTTTTTTTTTTTTTTTCTGAATATATTTCTTTTTTGATAGCGCCAATACTCTGAAAATGTGAAGTGACCATCTTCTTAAAATTCATTTGAGCTTTTCCCTTTCAAACTGTTCAATTTATGCAACAAATATCTTGCTTTCTCCTGGGAAGGTTTTCCTTTTTAGATGTCAAATTACATGTGAAGGGCTAATTTCCATCTGGAGACCTAATCAGTGAGGATCTTTCTTCTTCACAACCTTGGGAGGGAAATGTTTTTCTCTTGCATAACTTTTTTTTTTTTTTTTTTTTTTTTTTAAATTGGAGCCTGCCTTTACAGCTGTAAGAAATTGGTCCATGCTGCACTCATTCTAGTTCAACTTTAAAGCAAATCTGCAAGTTGTTTGTTCATGTTCCTGGTATATTTGAGAATTCCCTCAGGGCTTTTCTGAGTTTTCACAACACATTTTTATGTGGGAAAATTATCAGCCAATTTTTTTATGGTATATGGTATATATGGTTAAACCACTTTTGTCACAAAACATTAGTTGAGCCATATGGCAGGAGTCATGTAGTATTTCTTCTCTGCCCTCTAATACTTATGACAACATAAGTATCAGCTGAAATTAAAAAAAAAATAATAATAATAATAAAAAAGTGGTTCATCATGAAATAGAAGCTGTCTTTTAGTGAACTTCTCTATGTAGAACTTGTATAAAGCACAAAACATAACTTGTTTTATTCCCTATACTTAGCCAATTGCATGGTATTATTTGTTGTTAACATGCACATTCCCTTCCCTTCCCTTCCCTTCCCTTCCCTTCCCTGCCCTGCCCTGCCCTGCCCTGCCCTGCCCTGCCCTGCCCTGCCCTGCCCTGCCTTTTTTTTTTACTGACATCTCTTTCACTCAATCTGCAGTACAGACTACTCAGCCTCACCACCTTCTTTTTTCCATATATTTTTTTTTTATTTCTGGAAAAGAAATACCCATTTTGATTCCCTGCTGTACAATCAAAGTAAACAAAATTAATGCACAGTAAATTCTCTTTCTAGTACCCCAATAACACGAATTCACTATATTCAGGAACAAACAAACCATCTTCGAGAGTTTAAATACTTGTCATGATATTAATTAATTATTAAAATATAATTAATAAATTAATATTAATTTCTATCATGCTTTCAAACTATGCCTCATAATGTTTGAAAGTTGTAGTTTTTAACAACTAAACCATATTGTCTGTGCAACTGCTATGCTGAATAATAAGAAAGAAAGAAAGAAACCAGGAAAGAAAGAAACCAAGAAATAAAGAAACCAAGAAATTTGATTCAGCTGATTGTTTTCACTCAGAGAATAATGTACCAATTTGCATTTTTCTACTTGTGGCACACATTTATATTTCCTATTAATGTTCTGCAAGTTATCCCTTTCAAATTCTAACTTCTACCTCTGGCATTTCGAATTAATACATGTGAGAGAAAAAACTGTATGGTGGCTTTTCTTAGCTTCTTTCAGTAGAGTATTCACATATCCATGTCAAAAAATGCCAAATATATAGATATATATTTCATATTGATATCATGAAAACAGAAAGTTTTGAGGTAATATTATAACAGCCACATTTTACGACATTGATTAATTTTTTCCTGTTTAGGTCTTTGACTTACTTGGAAAATATCTTAAATGAGGAAATAAACAATCAAAAGATTTACTGTAATACGGTTTCCAGCTTTGAGCTTCTAAAACTTGGTAATCAAAAAATGACCTTATTTTTGAATAGAGGGGGCAATTGAAAATCATTGAACAGACCTACCCCCTAATGATTTTTTTTCTCAGACATAATTATAATGATTAGCATTATAAAGTGCTAATTATCTTTGGACACAGAGGACTTACACATCAGCGAGAAAGGTCCACATTAAGTAAAGAGGACTTTTTTGTGTGTGTGTGTGTGTTTTTTGCTGTTGTTTTTTGTTTTTTGTTTTTTCTGTAACCATTTTTTTTACAAAGACATAGAAGGACACATCAGACCTCCTTTCCGAATGTTCACATTTTGTTATTACTAGATGACTGTGTCCAATAAAGAAACAGATTTGTTCTAAAAAGAGTGTGAATTGGTCCAGCAATCCACATCTAGTCTGTAGATCTGAACTAACTCAAGCTTATCTTCTCATTTTATTGGACCTCCACATTTTCCTGAAAAGACCTTGGATTCATGGTAAAGGGTTACTTCAGTCCTACTCAGCCCTAAAGGAATTAGATTAATTTTTGTAGAGAACTGTATCATTTTCTCAGAGGTTCTTCCTTACTGACATAGCAGAAGGAAGGTTTCAGTCCCCTTAAAAAATACCAGACTGACATTTTTAAAAGGAACTGTATTGCCAACTGCATATGTTTGAAAATCGGGAATGAGAACATCATAGGCATGACATAACATATAAAAGATTGGGAGTTATTTTTCTTTACTTCCTGTACTGATACTTACATCTGTCCCTGCCTAAATAATCCTTTTCTTATAACTGCACTGCAAATCATTGCATAAAGTGTGAAGCATTTATCTCCTGCCAATATTCTCACTCTCCTTTGCTCCAACAGGCTATAAATACTGTTCTGTCTGGATTTTCTTCTGCAGTCTTTCTGCAGCAAGCACTGCTATTTCATTCAGGTGCTATGCCCAGTTCTTCATCTATCTTCCCCAGACGTCTTTCCAGTGCCTGAAGAGAGACTTTGAGATATACTTTGGTCTCCTTCATCCTCTCTCAGAGTTATGAGCCTCACAAGCATCACACTAGAAGGTGATATTCATATATGTGTATTTCCTACACATACCTCAGTGTCTCACTTAATCATCACAAACTTATTTAAAATGTTATTCTTGTTATATATACATCTGAGCTGTCTCTACTGATGATTTTCTGCATGACATAAGTGCAGAATATGCTTTCTTTAAACATAAGCAGGTTACACATTCCAAAGAAATTGGCAACTGCTCATAGCATGTGCAGTACTGATAGTTTTGGATATTCAAGGCAGTAAACAGAGTGACTGTATGAGTTCACTCTTGAGAAATGTCTTCTGCTTCTGTTAGAGAACACCTGCTCTCTTCTTCACATAGTATTAGGTAGACTATCAGAAAGGAGTTAACCATCTTATAGATGGGATGATATGAAACCACTCTTCAAACGTTAGCTGAAATGTAATCCAACAGAATTCCTCTGGAAGTTTTGGCTATATTCCTTCTGAAAAGAATTCTTTTTCTTCTGACTGTTACATTTTTTTATCTGGGTCTGAGACACTGAGCTCAAATTTTCTTTGAACTTTAATAGACATGCCTGGACCCATATGAGGATATCTGTCTGTGATGCTCTGGCTTTTCTTCCATCTCTTTTTTGTATTTTATTTTACTGTTTTGTATTACATGTCATTGGTTAACTATGACCACTTCTGAAGGTTAAGATGATGAGAAGTCTAATTAAGTGTTCTTGCAAAATGGTTAAAAAAGTAATTTTTCATACTTTTCCACAATAAATCTGGCAGAATAGTTTTAAATCTTTATTTCAGTAAGGTTTTTTACACCATTTTGCACAGCATTCTCCTGAAGAAACTGGCTGCTCATGGCTTGGACTGGCATACACTTTGTTGGGTTAAAAACTAGCTGGCTAGCCAACCCAAAGAGTTGTGGAGAATGGAGTTAAATCCAATGGAGGCTGGTCACTAGTGGAGCCCCCCCAGGGCTCAGTACTAGGGCCAGTTCTCTTTAATGTCTTTATCGATGATGTGGATGAGGGGATCTAGTGCACCCTCAGTAAGTTTGCAGACGACACCAAGTCAGGTGCATGTGTTGATCTGCTCAAGTGTAGGAAGGCTCTGCAGGAAGACCTGGATAGGCTGGACCAATAGGCTGAGGCCAACTGTATGAAGTTCAACAAGGCCAAGTGCTGGGTCCTGTTGGTGTACAACAACCCCGAAGAGCGCTACAGGCTGGGAGATGAGTGGTTAGAAAGCTTCCTGGCAGAGAAGGACCTGGGAGTGTTGGTTGATAGTCGGCTGAATATGAGCCAGCAGTGTGCTCAGGTGGCCAAGAAGGCCAACAGCATCCTGGCTTGCATAAGAAGCAGTGTGGCCAGCAGGGCTAGGGAAGTGACCCCCTGTACTCAGCTCTGGTGAGGCCGCACCTCGAGTACTGTGTTCACTTTTGGGCTCCTCACTACAAGAAGGACATCAAGGTGCTTGAGCAAGTCCAGAGAAGGGCAACAAAGCTGGTGAGGGGTCTGGAGAACAAGTCTTACGAGGAATGGCTGAGGGAGCTGAGGTTGTTCAGCCTGGAGAAGAGGAGGCTCAGGGGTGACCTTATTACTCTATAAGTACGTTAAAGGAGGCTGTAGCAAGGTGGGGGTTGGTCTATTCTCCCACGTTCCTGGTGATAGAACGAGGGAGAATGGACTAAAGTTGTGCAAAGGGAGGTTTAGGTTGGATATTAGGAAAAACTTCTTTACTGAAAGTGTTGTTAGGCATTGGAATTGGCTGCCCAGGGAAGTGGTTGAGTCATCATCCCTGGAGGTTTTTAAAAGACATTTAGATGTAGAGCTTAGTGATATGGTTTAGTGGAGGACTTGTTAATGTTAGGTCAGAGGTTGAATCCTTGACCTCTCGGACCTCCAAGATGACCTTGGAGGTCTCTTCCAACCTAGATGATTCTGTGATTCTTATTCTGTGAAATGTTGTCTTATAGCTTTCTGCCTGCATTACCATTGGATTTTCAATCAATCAGCTGTATTGATAATTTAAAATCACTGGCAGTATTACTGCTCTTAATTGAATAAATACTTTTGGAATACATATTTGTACCTTTGCATTTAGAATTCAGTTTTGTTAATAGCTACATTTTTTTCTAATACAGCATTTCCCCCGATTCTTCTGTGTGAGAACCAGCTTTGGAGAAAATAAATGGACAGTGAACAGAGTATGACCAAACTATTTTATTTTTATTTTTTAGAAAGGTCTATGGAATCTCTTCTTAAAATGTATTGTAGTATGCTCAGATTCTCTTTAGCATATGCATAAACTTTTAAGTTCCTTATTTGGAGTGGCTGCTGAGTTTGCAAAGAAACTTCAGAGACTTGGTGTACTGATTACACTTTGTATGAAGGCTGAACATCACCCAGTAAAACAAAAAAGGCATCTGCTAATATATAGGACTTCCTTTCTTCATATTTGAATTATTTTTTTTTTTCTTCCCTAACGCATTGCTTTTTGTATTGTTGGTAAGGTTTCTTCATTTTAATAAAAATATATAAGTACAAACTTAGGGATAAGAGAGAATTAAAATAATATGATATGAACAGAATACATCATACCAAGCATCTCAAACTGCATACATTCACAGGAGTAATGAAAATTAAATATAACGTCATCATCTCCATCCCATATGAACAATCAAGGGAGTCAAAAATCTAGCTAAACCAGCAAGAGTAAATAGTTTAGTGATGAAAAATTGATATAAAAAGTTCACTGAAAATATAAATATCCTCTGGGCTGTCAAAAGCAATTGGTTCAGCTCAATCTGTTAAATCTACTTTTAATGATAATGGGAACAACTTTTCCTTTTTATTACACTTTACATAAATTTATGAGCTTTATCACTTCAAACCAAATAGAATATATTTGTCTCTGCATCAGGACTTAAAGTTACCACATGTCTTGGAAACTTACCTAGAAATACAAGAATATAATGGTTATTCTAACCCAGTTCTGTTAGGTTGGAATTAAACTTAGGATAAGATATCATACAACTACCCCCCCCCCCCTCCCCAAAATAGTTCAAAGTACTCATTCATCAAAGTTTCTAAGTATGGAAAAAATGTTTAAAACTTTGCTTTCTTTTTCATTAAGGCCTTTTATACTACATTATATGTTTATATACATCATATATTTATTTACCAGGTTCCTTGTGAATAGACTTGGACTGTGTCAGTTCAATACTATAAGTAGTCTGACTTTTGAGGCCTCTCCAGTAGATGCTGGGAGATTATTTGTAGCTATTATCTTCTAAATATCTGACATTTTCCTCCAAGAAAATTACTGAAATCAATGGTATGTCAAAAGTGGAGATCTATTCATCCACAGCCATATATAATAATACTAGGAATGCTTCATAAAAACTAAGGAAAAAAAAGTCAAATAAAAATATTGGTGAATGTCACATACCAATGTTATTTAATTATTAAATGTGTTACTAAATACTATTTCACATCATTTTTACCAGTTGTCATTTATCTTTCAAAAATGACATTTTGTCAGGACTTGAATTAAAATCTGACCATTTCCATAAGGTCTTTGATTATCACACCAATATGCTGTAGTGAGCATCATTTACACCTAGCACTGCAGACAATTCTGTGCACATTGCATCATGTCCTGACTGAAAATTTAACCTAAATTTCTTTTTGTATTACCTTTGACTTTCCAAGTTGTACAGACTGATGTTTTAAAAGGGTTATTGCTTTGCTCTTCATAACGTTTGCACTCAAAAAGCAAGATTACTCTGGATCACTTATGATCATAAGAAATAAGAGTACACTTCCCTATTACATTTGTGTTACTATTTCCAAAAATTGCAGGTATATCATACAGGCTCATCTGCATTATATTTCACAGCATTCTAGTTTATGAAAACCAGTTTACCTAACATTTTTCTGCTTCTTTCCAACTGTACTTAATTACAAACCTACCTTGCAGTACTATGCAAAATTCATTATCTATATTATTTTTTTACAATTTCTTAATATTTACCAGTCAGTAGGTTTTCCTTGGCTTATTCTGTTTTAATCTGGATATCTGTTTTGTAACCAAGGAAAGCCTTTCAATCAGCTACATACTATTCATCTTCTCTCTGAATAGACTTCTGACTTTCTTTTTTAATCAGGATACTTACAGCTAATTCCCACTCTTGAGATGGGAATCTCTTTTTCTTAGTTCCTAACTGTAAAATCTTTGCTCTGTCTGTAGATCTCTAACATTAATTATGATTGTGCAAGGTCTTCTTTATTCTTTTGTTTTAATTGCTATGAGTTATGAACTTCATCTTCAAAATGATTTGTTGAAAAGTCCCTATTAAATATATATAATTCCTTAAAAAGATTCAGTTCTGACACAACCCATAAGGACAGATACATTGCAAGGGCATCGATGATAGTCCAGGAAAACTGTAGCAATTATTACATGAGGCTTGGTTTCGTAAGCAACATAAGAGATAGACACCTCAAATTATTTATGATTATTTAGTAATAACCATAATTTTTAAGAAATCCACAAACAAACAAACAAAACACAATGTGGAAGAACTTTCTTAAAGCACTGTTAGGGTACAAAGGCTGCTGGGGAAAAAAAGTTGAGTAAGAATCCTGGTGGTAAAGGAGGTTAAAGTTTACAGTCAAACATCTGAATTTTATATAACAATTATCTTTCCACATACTGCAATGTTGAGACTGCAGTTTCTTTTTTAATTTATCCATAAACAAACTTTAAATATTCTATTCTACATTAATTTTAAACTTAGAAGAGTAAAAGAAAAAGAAAGAGAAAAACTTCAAAAGACTAGACCTTTCTCAGGCAGAAATCTGGTAATAAATATATTAACAAACACATGTTCTCTATGCAGAGTCCTTATAAAACAGAAAACAGAAAACATCCTACAAAAAAAAAAAGAAAATTGTCATTTTTAGCTTTATATATAACACAGAACACAGAATCAGAATCCACAGAACTTTCAGTGTGCCAAATTAAAATTATCATCTCACCATTTTCTTTAACTTCTTTTTAGTAGGATTACAAAAAGCACTGTAAAAATATTAAGGATAGGCCATTTTGATAAAGACCTTTTCACTATTTGTTGATGAGTAGAAGAGTAGGGAACTGGAAATTAATATCTTTTTTTTGTTTGTTTGTTTGTTTGTTTTTTCTCTGGTTTGGTTTGTTGTTTTTTGTTAGTTTGTTGTTTTGCGTGTGTATTGTTGTTCTGTTTTTTGTTATTTTATTTTATTTTATTTTTTGATTGTTTGTTTCTTTTTGTTTTCCTGGAACTGGTATAATCTTGACCACAACCGTTTTCCTGGTGGACAGAAAATTAATTTTCTTATTATAATTCTCATATGTCCAAAGATAACCTAAAGAGTTATTTTAACACGACATGGCAAAATGCCTCAAACAGCCATATAACTTAAGAGTTACCTTTGCCAATTAAGTATTTAGAAACCTATGTAGGAAGACCAAAAGGAATTATTTTACTAAATAGAAACCGTTTTGCAATATGGTCAGACTAGCATTGCTCATGGTTCTTTTTAAGAGAATGAACTTGTTTTCTAAATATAGTTAAAAATGTGCACTTACACAATAACTCATGACAAAGAGGTAACAGGTTATCATAATACAGTGGGAGTTGTATGACACAAAGAAAAGATGAGCAATACCACCTTCCAGAGTTATAGCACCTTATTGCCATTATAAAACATCTTTATTGGAAGGGAAAATGCAATATTTTGGAAGAAAGAAGAGATGAAATACCAGGGTAAGTGAAATTGTTCACAGAGAACATTTAAATTTACAATTAAACAATGCCTTTCTATATGTTCCCTGCAGTGCTCGCAGTCCATCAGAAGACATCTGTCTGAGGGAAACCTGCTTGATATACAAGGAAATAAAGGGGTGTACTTTTTAACCTCAAAATGGAGCAAGGGTTTTAAATAAGAAAATACTTTAATGCACAAGTACTGAAATTCATGTATTCATCCCATCGCACCCATCTTGAAAGAGTTTTGTTTTACAAGTGTTTAGTCAGGGAGGGTAATTTCACTGTCTGTCATATTTCATTTCAAATAATATAAACTACTAAATTAGACTCTAGGGCCCACAGTGCTATTGACTTTAGAGGGAGGGTGATTAGGCCCAAGCTGCTATTCTTTTGTTTATAGAACAGGAAGCTGAAAATTCATGCCTGGCAATGTCCTTTAGATATAATGCATACTTTCATTTCTAAGCTTTTTGGTTATTTTCTGACTTAAGACAACTATACTCTTGCTCCCAGCTCCGGTAAAGCCCATGATAAAACCTGTTTTATAATGTGAACCTTAGTACAGCACATGCACGCACTGGTATTCAAGATCAGCCTCAGGGAAAGGCATTCAAGTATGCTGGACTTTTAACTAGCACACCTGAAAGAATGCTACCTGGAATACTTTCAACTCTGTCAATGAGTGGTGGGATATTTTGTTTCTTCCTCCTTTTTTTCTACTTATAAAACTCTGCACAACTTTTAATGATGTTTCTACTGAACAATATTATTTTTCTTTTGCATTTAACCTCCGAGTCAATGTCAAATGACAGAACACAGATTTTCTGAAAACAAATGTGGTGAGACTGGTTTAGGAAAAAAAAAAAAAAAAAGTAGACATAGAAGATTTCAGAGATTTCATGCTAGTAGAAAGGTGTTTCTTATATTCCCCATGCACCTTCACAGATTCTTATGTTTTTTTTCTCAAATTTCAAAACAAGCTGCAAGGCAAGCCACCTCTCCCACTGATTTTTTAGTGTCCAATACCAAATCCCCTCAGAGTTCTTCTATAGCCCAGGATATACAAGTCAAAGACAGACCTAGTGTCAACACTTGCACAGGCTCTAAAGGACACTACTGAACACAGATATCTATTTAAATGTTTAAAACAAACAGAGCAATGCTTATTATTTTAACAATGATTATATAAAATAAATTATTTAAACATAAACACACAAAAACAACAACAACAACAGAAATTGCAAGATTCAGAAAACACATTAAGATTTTATCTAGAATATTTTTTACAATGACCCCATTACTCAACTTCTGAGCTCCGTTCTTTAACTTGTGGAGAGAAGCATTACTATAAGCAGTATTAATTTTGGTAGTAACAACCAGCCCTGTTTTCCCTAAAAATAATTAATGAATTACACCACCATGAAACAACACATTCTCAACATTCATTAAAACCACTGGATCACAAAACATTTATTTCTGAAAATCACAGACCTGTGTTTGTTGTTGTTGTTTGTTGTTGTTTTGTTTTGCTTTTTTTGTTTTTTAAATCAAGATTTCGAATCTGAAAGAAATAAGGAAAACGACAAGTTTTGTTGAAAAAACAGCCTTTATTGACTAGTGCAGAAACACCTGCAGCTTGACATATATAATTTAAGCAACTTCTGTCAGAATTTATGTAGGTCACTGCTGGTTATGTAGATGTGTGTGGGAGATACTGGCCCTGATATAAATGATAAGCATATTTCTTGCAGTTTTATGCATACTTTGGTCAGCCAACCCATAAAACTGAAATAAATAAATAAATAAATAACAAAACAAACATATATAGGAACAGAGTTAAAAGGGCCTGAGAAAAAGTGCAAAACCCCAGGTGCTACATATTTAGGTTACCATGCCATCTACTTAGGTTTCTATGATCTCTCTAAGTATGGGTAAGTGGTAGGTGTGCGTAGGTTGCAGTCTTCGTAAATCACGGGTATGACTCCAAGCCTCATCAACAGACATGGTGTGAACCTGCATTCAGTACTCAGATATAGAATCTCAGAAAGCAAGCACTGAATTTTCTACAAAACTCGTTACCACATATATACAGTGGGATAAATACATGTTGTACCACAGATATGAGATAATATCCATAGTGTGCAGTCAGTAGAGAAAATATATATAGAAAACAACGTGGGAGAGGGGGAAGGGCATAGACAGGTTAATTCACTGAAACATTCAAGACAAGGTGGTATACAATCTTAACCTTTACCACTGAACAAACTTAACTTAAATAACACTTTATATTGTCCTCTGCATCTGCTACATGAAGCAGTACTGGATGAAGGTTTTCTTTTTTAGAAACATCTCATACTATATGTTAAACATCTTCTCACAGACACGTGCTCTATCTTGTATTAACCAGAGGTTGCACATTTGTACTCACTTTCACAAGCCAGCCTTGTGATTTGTTTTTGCACAGTTTTAGTATTCTCACATTTAGAATTTGCTTTTTGCCTGCAGAATTGTGCTTTTAGTTCACAGATAGTTTATCTGCAACTCTGTATACACATCATAGGGCAAAGAGCATAAAGATAAATTCTTGGAAAAACTGGGTAACATAGACTTTGCTTCTTTAGTAGATATCGTTAGTACTTTTACTTACTATGAGTCAGATACAGCAGATTTTATTCAGTTTTATTTCTTATTCCTGGAAGATAGTAGAGGAAAAGAGTAATTATGTTTATTGCAGTTGAGAGTGTATAGCTTTACTAATGACAGTTTGGGGAAGTAATACTATTTTATGCAGATATGCATTACATATTACTTTATTCGTATTTTTATGTGTTTTATAAAAGGACAGCCTTTTCTTATAGTGGATTTGATTTTGCTTCATTTAAAATATCTCTGCTTAACCTGTATTAAAATATTGACTATACTAAATCCAAAAGTCCTTATCTCCTATTCCTTATTTAGAAACATAGTGGAAGCCAGTCACTAATTCAAAACAAATATAGTATCTCACAACAAGCTACAGATGAGGGGTCACTTATTTTTTCTGAAGGGACAGAAGCAGTGGAAAGAAAAGTAGGTCCAATTTGTAGTCCAAAAATATATATCTTTTTTTTTTCCTCAACTCTTAGAACAAAGAAATAATGAACCTGAAGGCTTTTTTTAACAAGTGAGAAGGATAAAATCATAATAAATGCAGTGGCTACAAAAGTTTCTCAAAGGACTTATCATAATGGGATAATGGTTATCAGCTGAAAATGTCAGATGGGATCTTTAAATGGCAATTGGTGCATGAACACAGACATCAGCAAAGAACTAACAGATCAGTTTGTAAATGTTGTTAGACTGACCATATTAATGGCCTTAAACTGCAGTGATTTCATAGTCAGCACTCCAATTTAGTGATATGTAATATAAAAATGCTCTGCAGAAATAAGATTATAGTAACTTACATTAATATGAAAAAGTATTGAGCAAGAGAAAGAGCACAAGGATACTTCAAGCATGAAGCCTTGCAGTATGTAAACTTAGGCATCATGATAGCATTTATTGCTCTTTCAAGTTCAACCTGGATAAATAATAATGTAGCTTCAAGACAATGCATCATATAACATGATGTTATCCATGCAGAAAGCATAGCACAAATGGTATTAAAATGGACATCAGTACAGAGATGGTCAAAGTTTTGTCAGATAAATCACATCATGTGTATATTCGGTACCTTGTGAAGATGCTAGGACTACATCATTCTCATCAATGACTTGATTCTCCTAGAATGTGCACGGTTCCAGTTCCAAAGTTCATTAGCTCTTGTGGATACAGTTGGAGGATGAGTCTACACACAGCTGGGACGTGTTAGCCCAATATATATTTTAGAAACAAATCTGCGGAGGACAAATTTGTATTGTAAAATCTAATTTAGCTTCTCCAGACTTAAGCTGTTTTAAAAACTGTTCCCTTTAAGCTTGATTTCAAGATAATTTTCTTAATGTTTACAATATTTTACATTAATTTTAATATTCATTATTTTCAAGTTTTGATTAAAAGTCAGGAGGAATTTTAAAGTGGTGTTGTTCTCCAGCTCAGAACATTTTTTCTGAGATGCCTGAATATTAATTTATTCTGCCTAATTCTGGCAGTTAAATCAAAAAACAGATAGGGACAAACATTGCTAAAGGGGGGGTACTCAAGAGATTCTACTAACACCCTGCCAAGTATATATTATTGATATATTTGTTCATAATTAAAAATAATAATAATAAAAAAATGGTTGCCAATCTAAATTCTAGTATCAATGAAAGAGTTATTCTAGTATTTGAATTTATTCCACAAGGTTGTTTTTCCAGCTCCATATTAAATATACAATAAAGAAGCAACATTTGAAAGTTTCTCATTAGTTCCCACTTTGATCATTGGCCATTTGGTCAGTTTTAGACATATTTCCAATTGCTCCATGCACATTGCAAGAATGGTATTAGTCATTATTGCTTATTCATCTAATATCTAAAAAGATTATGTACAAAAAGATTGTACTGGTGTCCCCAAATGCTCAATTTTTTTAGCAGACAATAAGAAATGGCCTAGTAAAAGGTTAGATCTCTTCCAGTTGGTCTTGTCCCTCTCATACAGCTTCTGTCATTTTGGGCTTCTTAACAAAAAAAAAAAAAAAAAAAAAAAAAAAAAAAAAGTAAGGTTTAAGAGGTTTAAGCAAGGATTAATATTAGATAGAGGAAAAAAAAAAAAAGTTGTTTTTTAACAAAATCAACACTTTGCAAAAAGTGAAGAATCCCAACTATAAGAAATCATATACTTCTGTGGTTATCTACAATCCAAGATTACCAAGGTATTTCATGAGCAACGGTGAAAAAAATGTGGTTATTAGAAAAATGCTGGCACATATTAATAAGGCAGTGCTGGGAGCTACTGGTAAAAATAGTTTTACTGCTATGCAATAAAGGAAGGATATGCAACTTAGGTGTTCGATCGAAAACAGAAAGGGAAATATTTGCCAGACTCAAGCAGAGAACTCATAGAGTCCCACCTCTAAAGCTACTGTTTTCACATACAGACATCCTTTCCCTTTCCAAAGCTCTTAGGCCACGTGCATTTCTTATGTACACACTCCTTGCCTAGCGCAAAGCCAATAAGAGAGAATCATAGAATCTTAGAATCATTCAGGTTGGAAAAGACCTTTGACATCACCAATTCCAACTATCAACTAGACTTTAGTTCACCACTAAACTATGCACTACATCCACTCATCTTTTACATACCTCCAGGGATGGCAATTACACCACTTCCTGGGGCAGCCTCTTTCAGTGCTTGTCCATCATGAAGAAATTATTCCTAAGGTTTGATGTAAACCTCCCCTGGCACAACCTGAAACCATAACCTCACATCTTATGTCACCTGAAAAGAAACACCAACACTACAACCTCCTTTTAGGTAGTTGTAGAGAGACTTGAGGTCTCCCCTTAGCACCCTTTTCTCCAGATTAAACACCCTAGAGAGGTATTCATGGATTCTCAAAAATATCAGTTCGTATATAAAGGACTAAATAAATTATATCTTTGCTAAAATCTCAAGAAACTAGAAGTAAGTGGCAAATTATACGGATACTATGAAGGAAAAGACTGTCATGCCAAAGGTGTCAGCAACTATGTTTAAAGGTTTATGGTGTCTCAAGATTTAGTAACGTATTTCTGCATTTTTTGTCACAGTGGTAAGTCAGAAAAAAAAAAGGCATCTAAGCACTGCCTAAAAATTGTCATATGCCTATTCTTCCATTGTAAGGAATCAAGAAATTTAGAGTGACATCAGACAAACCTGATCTTCTTTTCCTTATACCTTGATATATTTTGCTATAGTATAACAAGGTTTTCAATAGCAGACTTTTTCATATGAACACACATTTTAAAATACATAATATTAATTTAATGTAAATTAAGGGTGACCACAAAGAGCACAGAGCTCATCCATTTTCAAATCAAAATTTACTGACAGTTCTACTGAAATAGATAAGATGATCCTTTTTAACTAAGGCTAATTTGGTAGGAAAAAAATATAATGAAACAGTTAAACACCAAATGAAAGGGTCAGCTGCTTGCAAGATTAAACACTAACTGATTTTTATTTTTCTCCTGAGCCTCCACAGTGGAAATTTACAGCAATGCTTTAGAATTAGGTACCTTTAAAACTCTGGGCCAAATTCATTTCACATGTAACTCCATTGACTTAATGAGGCTATATTGAGAATAAATTTGGCCCAAAGGGTTTTTAATATGGCCTGAACAGCCAACTACAAATAACACAGTGCCACTTAGTGGAAAGGAAAAAGTTTTTGGTATATGACAGAAAGACATTCAGGGATACAGATGATTTTTCTGGTGCTATTTGTATTTGAAATTTTGATACAACCTCATCTGATAGCTTCCAGTTACATTAAGCTCATTATTGCCACAATATTATATGCATCTTGTCATATAAAAATACAAAAAATGTCTCCAAAAAGGGAATGAAAGAGAGCCTTTGTAATTAATGTAGCATTAAGAACACTCCTTTCACATTATATCTTCAAATTATAGCCATTTTCTAAAAAGGTTAGAATGCCTGTAAAAGGCATAAATATCTTACAGCTATTTGTATTTCTTATTCTTGAGTAATGTATGCATCACGTTACTGAAAAATCATACCTCAAAAAAGCCTACAGTATTTCTTTTATTTAAGTACCTATAGAATTGCAGTTATGAGGATAGACACCTATACTTAATAGCATTTTAAATGGCAGTATGTAACTTGTTATCCAGTGTAATAATATACTATATTCAGGAAAGAATGGGGTAAATACAAAATGGTATTTCAGTAGACATCACAAACACTAAGTATGAAAGGATCCACAAAAGACCATGTGGTCTGCCACCCAGTTACAAACTGTATGATTCATATATTTCCACAGGAAGAACCACCACAAAGAATTGCACATTTTGACAATGCATCTAAAGACAGAGATGATATGCGTTGATGTCAACAATGAAGAATAAAAAAAAATTAAAAAATAAAAAAAAAAATAGAAACGTGTGTACACTAGGAGCAAAATTTGTTTCTGTCTTCAGAATAAGACAAAGAGCTGAGTAAGAATTTTTTAACTAATTTGGGTTTATAACCACTCTTTAATCCACTAAGACTTATTATCTCTGATTATGTTAAACAATCCTTTAGCAATCATTTAGTTGATATTCATGTTTTAATCTTTCCTTCTATACTACCACTGAAATTTGTTGTAGGAGGACTTCAGTAACAATTCTGAAGTTATACTGTTGACAAAGTTTGTACTTTGAATGGGTACACAATTTACATGTACGTCTTAGCTGTAGACTCCTTTTGAACATTTAGTGTGAAGAGACAGGGGGTTTCATTTTCCAGAATGTCCCCTATATTCTTAAAATTAACAGTAAAGTGATCTTCATCACTCAGTGATACCTACAGTCTCCTTCCAGGTACCCTTTGACATGGCTATCCACAACCCTTGGTGAGCAAGAGAGGCAAACTAAGTCTTTTAAATGAAAACACAACTCTCTGGAGCATCCTTTGAGAGGAAGATACAGGCCTGTGAGGAAGATCTATCTGGAGAGATAAGGACATATGTGCAGGTCAGTAGAAGACTGGAAAGAATTTTCATTGAATGATGAAATGGTAGTGATATTTAAACATCTTTACGTTGATGTGTTCATACCTAAAAACTCTCCAGAGCTCAGACAGCAGTGTCAACTGTAATTCTTCACACCCAGTGCTTTATATGAGAGTTTAACATCCTTGGCTTGTCCTAGGCTGCTGCACAGATTTACTTTGAGGACTCCATTTCATGATAATGTCTTACTGTAGCAGGGACCAGGACCAGAAACATCAATAGAAACTTAAAAACATGTGCCTCTCTAAGTAATACAAGTATCTTATGTTGCCTTTATAGGTGTAACTGCCTATACCATTTTATTTACTTTCAGTAAATAAATGTTTTCCTAGTTCCCAAATGTTGTCCCTTGTATGTACCACATCCCTGCCCCTATTTTTAATACACTATTTGGCAGGTAAAAGGAGGGAAAGGTAAACTAGGAGAGGATCATGGAGAGTAAGAACTGTGTTATGACAATGCAAACAAGAAAGAGAAGAAAGAAGTTTACCTGGACTGTATAAATTGCAGGTGTTCCAAAAAAAAAAAAAAAAAAATAACCATTGCCTATCAGATGTTGGTAACACAGAAATATTGTAATGTAAACAGAGGTTTGCACAATTTAGGAATATTATAGCTAGAAATGTTCCAACTTCTATCTGTTATATTTTGACCCAACACTGTGGCCCTCCAGAACCAGACTTGTTCTGTTTTCCCTACAATCTCCCATTAGCTAGTCAGACAGCAGTAAGATTCCTCCTGAGCCTTCTCTTCTCCAGGCTGAAAAAAACTGATCTTTTCAGCCTCTCCTGATACATCATGTACTCCATCTGCCTCCATCCCACTCACTCCACTAACTAATCTTTCTTGTACTGAGGTGACCAAAATGGACATAGTACTTCAGAACTGATCTTAGAAGTGCGGAACAGAGGGGGAGAATCACTTGTCTTTATGACTGGCTACATTCTTGGTAATACATATCAGCTTTCTTCAGTGTCAGGGTGAACAGCTGCACATGTCCAACCTGTTCTCCACCAGATCATCCAGGTCTTTTCTGGCAAGCTGCTGTTTAGCAAGTCAGCCTCCAACCAATACTGCTTGAGGGAAGGAGATGATGCTTTCATTTGTCTTTGTCAAGCTTCGTAAATTTCCTGTCCATGAAGATGGTGATGGGTCTAGAGGGCAATGCTATGCTATGCTATGAGCAGCAGCCGAGGTCATTTGGTTTGTTTAGCCCAGAGAAGAGCAGGCTGAGGTGAGGCTTCGTGACAGCCTACAGCTTCCTCATGAGGGGAACAGAGGGGTGGGCACTGATCTCTCTGGTGACAGTGACAGGACAGGACAGGAAAGCCGTGGAGCTGAGATTCAGGCTGGATATTAGGAAAAGATTCTTCACTGAGAGGGTGGCTGGGCACTGGAACAGGCTCTGCAGGGAAGTGGTTACAGCAGCCAGCCTGTCAGAGTTCAAAAAGCATTTGCACAATGCTCTAAGATATATGGTTTAATTTTTGGGTGGTCCCAAGTGGAGCCAGGAGTTGGACTTGGTGATCCTTGTGGGTCCCTTCCAACTCAGGATATCCTATGATTCCATGATTCCATGAATTCTTACATTATACTTGAGCAATTTTCTAGTGTTAATAGGTCTTATGATTTCACTTTATGTGGCAAAACATACTGATTAATTTAAATGGATTTAAAATTATTTAACTCTATGCAATACATCTGTATTACCTTGAGAGAAGTGTGTTTCAATTTAAAAACAATTCAATTCTCAATGATTTACAAGATACGACACTATGAAACCAAAAGAAACACCCATTAAAAGTCTGCACTAGTCTGACTACATTTATTTACATCTGTGCCATTTGAAACACATTACTTTACAGGAAGGTAAAATTTGGAGACCTGTTGGCTGAGATAGAGAGAAAATATTTCCTTTCACAGGTGTTAAGTATGTGTGCATACTTAACATGCAGTCTTAATCCTGGCACATCCAAGTTTTTCCTTCAAATAAGGAGGGAAACAGGACTACATGAAAACTCTCAAAATTGTCTTAAGAATTGCGTATGCAGGATTAGAAGAATAAAAATATTCCCCTGGATTTTGCATTCTCATTACCCAGATCTTCAAAGTCTACCTCCCCAATAAACTGAACCCTTTTAACCCTTCAGTCATTTTCAACATTACAGACTGCGTTATTCTAATCACTAAAGTTTTGTCCTCTACATCTCCCCAGAACACTTCAAAATTCTGAAAACTGTTGCAGAGTGGCATCCATTACTTATTTCTTTAATTGATAAGTTTGAAAACACCTCAGAATCTTTCATGCCATAAACTAACAAGTTGTTCAAAAATCACTAGATTCAGAACAGTCTTTTCCGGGGCGGGGCGGGGAGGGGAAAGCACACCAATGACAGTTGGATGTTAGAAAATCCTTAGAACAAGTCTAACTCAGCTTCAATTGAAGCCATTGATTAGGATGTAAATGAAGCAGAGCCACTGCTAAGTATGTTCAAACTCTTACTCTAGTACCTTGTCATCACTCTATGAAAGCTTGAGATAATGTACATGTAGTACCAATAAATAGAAAGGTTTAAACAGAGAAGTTTTACCATATATCTGTCAGAAGACCTGACTCATGTACCATCTTTAGTTTGAAGGGACTCTGTCTACAGACAAAGATTAGGTAAACTAGATGGAAAAGGAAAAGGAAAAGGAAAAGGAAAAGGAAAAGGAAAAGGAAAAGGAAAAGGAAAAGGAAAAGGAAAAGGAAAAGGAAAAGGAAAAGGAAAAGGAAAAAAAAGGAAAAGGAAAAGGAAAAGGAAAAGGGAAAGGGAAAGGGAAAGGGAAAGGGAAAGGGAAAGGGAAAGGGAAAGGGAAAGGGAAAGGGAAAGGGAAAGGGAAAGGGAAAGGGAAAGGGAAAGGGAAAGGGAAAGGGAAAGGGAAAGGGAAAGGGAAAGGGAAAGAAAAAGAGAAAGAAAGAGAAAGAGAAAGAGAAAGAGAAAGAGAAAGAAAGAGAAAGAGAAAGAGAAAGAGAAAGAGAAAGAGAAAGAGAAAGAGAAAGAGAAAGAGAAAGAGAAAGAGAAAGAGAAAGAGAAAGAGAAAGAGAAAGAGAAAGAGAAAGAAAGAGAAAGAGAAAGAAAAAGAAAAAGAAAAAGAAAAAGAAAAAGAAAAAGAAAAAGAAAAAGAAAAAGAAAAAGAAAAAGAAAAAGAAAAAGAAAAAGAAAAAGAAAAGAAGAAAAAGGAAAAGAAAAGTAAGTGTAATTTTAGCAGCATAATTATAGAGAAGCTAAACAGGTGTCATGGTACCAGGCCAGGTCATCTGAAATATCTTTAAATACTAAGCAAAGAAAAGCAGAGAGAAGACTCAAGTTACAATTATAAACACAAAATGAGTTCTTCTTAATTTCATAGATACCAGGTCTGCATACAGCATTAGCCATTTTCCAGTACATTTCCATTAGTAATGTCTTTGCTGATTAGTTTTTTTCTAAATTAGCATGTTTATCCATTAGCATATCAATATTGCTGCCAACCATCCTCTTAATTTTTAGTTTTCTTGTTGCAACAAAAAAATTGCCAATAAAAACAAGCTTTACTTGAAGCCTTAATTAACTCTCATATAATTCCTTTTTCTTTCTTTTTTTTTAATCTTTCTTAATAATAATGTGTAATATTTACTCAGATTACAGATTTGCTTTGCTCAATAACATTACTTACTTTAATAATCAAAAACTTCATATTTTTGGTTTGGCACCAACACAAACTATAGTATTTTGCATAGTTTGGAGACATTCTGATGAAAGCTTTTCTTAAAAATGAGCAAGTCAGTGTCATCACAGTCAAAATTGTTTTACATTATTTCTGGAGTTCATGCTATGAGGCAGTAACAGCTAAAGAGACCGTTACATACAAACACAGTGAGACCTAGTCTGACATTTTTTACACTTTCTTACAATGCTGCTCCCATATTTATCTTTAGTGATATTTCTGATAGATGTCTTGCATGTGAGAGAAGAGCCAGGCCCAGTTCTTCCAAAAGATTATTTTTGTTCATATTCCCCTTTTTTGTATTATAGATAATTCTCTTCATTGCTTTGATGTCTTCAATTATATTCATTTAAAGTCAGTCACAGCAGAATAGCTAACACTATGTTTAACCAAAGTACATAGAGAGCTGGCTTGAATATACAACGAATATACAGCTTCTAGTGTCTACACTGTTATTCAGGACAGATACTCTTGTCTGACATAATTAAATCTTGATGGTAATTATTTCTGCTGATTCCTGGTAGACTGCTGTTAAAGATATGCTTATCCACTTTCAAACACACTATCTTATTAAATGAAATGCATGTCAGTAATTACAAAGCTGAACTTTTTAAATTTGGGGTTTTCTCAAAGTCTTTTAAAAATGAGAAGATAAAGCTTTCTCTAGAATGATCCCTTGTGTTTCAAAACTAAGAGAGCACAGACAGTGTCTGAAACTCTAATACCTGATGAAAGAAAGAGAGAAGGAATGTTCGTGTATGCATTGTATGGGGGGTTGAAAAGTTTTTGGTTTTTAACTTAGTAAGTCAATTTCTATTAAGTTATATGAAAATGCTGATACTTACTGTTCATTGCTGTCTTCTTCAAATAATAAGTTTACCCAAGCCATTTTGTTAACCTATTACATATGAAATGGAATTTCTTATTTCTCTGACAGTGGGGGATGGGGAGACTTCAGATAATTGTTAAGATGAACTTTTCTTTTAAGAATTGTTAAGATGAATATTTCTTTTTACCCCATCAAATGAAGACAAAAATAAATAAGGAATAAAGTTCAGAAGAAACATAGAAACCAAAGCATTCTGAGATATTTCCAAGATTCCTAATTTGGATGATAAAGGTAAGATCAGATCTTTCTAAAATGTCTGAATATTATTAAAGATTTTGTTTCAGCTTTTTCAGTATTCATATCTAAGAACATAAAATATTTTCACAATGCAAGTACATTTACCATGAGCAAATGTTTAAACAAAAGAACTAGGAATCTTAATGAAACACCCTCAGGAAAATGTTTAAACTTTGCCCTTAAGTTTACTTTGTTCACTAATAGGCTTCTATTTCTAGTAGTAAGTAGGAAGGATAGGTTCAATGTGTTAATAAGAAAAAAGTAATAATATTTAATTAATTCTGGCTGAACACACATGGTTTAATATACTTGGCAATATCATTCTATCACATGATATGATAATTTAATGGAACTTTTTTATTTAAATTGCTGGCAAGTTTATGAAATTATAAAGCAAATAGGCCATGCACTTGGGTGTAATTGACTGTATAAATGTGTTTTATACTATACTGTTGGCAAATTAGCCAGTCCCTGTCACAGAATCAATTATTATCTAGCTGTATTCTGCAAACACAATAGCAGAAATATAGCATTTATAGAAAAAAAAAAATCTACAATTGTTAATCTTACATTGTGCATCTTAAAATCAGGCAATAAACATTCATATGCTGTATTATCTTATGATAATGCTGCTGCCAAATGAGTGTACATTTAAAGATTCCTTGTTGTTGAAGGAATTCGTTCAGTGGAAGTCATGGTTTTGTTTTTATTTGTCTTTTTCTCTTCAGACCAGTGAAGTGAGTAATACATATGTCAGTGACTTAAAAGATATAAGGTTTTACTATGTCTCAATTTTCCAAACCTACTTAAGAGACTTAGACACTCAATTTCTCTTGGTACTGCATCCACTCTAACTCCTACCTAATGACATTTTTGATAATCTGAGTATTGTAGCAAAAATTACAAGATGTGTTCTCCATGTTTATAATACATGATGTAGTTAGAGATCATTGAGGGATTCTGAATGAATTGGACATTTAAAATATCCCTTTTTAGTTCTCATAATAAAATGCTTGAAGTTATTTTTTTATTTTATATGTCTACCTGCAAGTAGGCCATATCTAAATTATGAACATTATTTAACATAACAGCTTCCTGATGGTGTAAAAACAGAAGTGCAGATGAAAATTGCTACACCAAAGAACCAAAATCTGTTGTTCTTAAAGACTATATAAAAAGTATAATGGTTCTGAGCAAGTGAGAGTGAAGAAGTCTGGACTCCCACATCACCATTGTTCTCTGTTTCTATATCCCAGCTGTGCAAGGACTATGATCAGTAGTTATGTGGACAGATACAAGAAGTTTCACAAGGCAGATGTAATGGTACTTCTGTTCACTGGAAAGACACCAAGTGCAAAGGTGTAGGCAGACAGCATAATTCTACTTATGACTGTTTTCATGTACCCATATGTGGGTTTTTACACTATGATCTTCACTGTAGCTACAAAACGAAGAATGTTCACTGTCATCCAGGTGCACAGAACTGCAGCTCATGTAAACATCCCTCAACTACCTCACGTACCAAAACAGTTCATGTATTATAGCAGACTGTACAAACCCACCAGAACACTGGCAGGTTCTTGGCAGCTGAAGCCCACACTTCTATGACTTCAAGACTACAGACTCCCAGGCTATATGATTTAAAGATTGCTCAGGGATGCCTTCACATACCTGTGAACAGATGCATTGTAGATATCCCCAGCACTCTTAATGGCATGCAGAAAGCAAGTTGTTTAGAGCTTTGAAAGGCTCTGCAATTCTTTAAGGTATCTTTACAGCACTTATGTGGAAAAATACCACCATCCAGCTGAGAGTCATCAGAAATATTCTGTTGTTCTAGGGCTCCAAAATCAGCACTCTTGGTCTCAGCTCCATTATTTACCTAGACATTATTCTTTCCATGGAACCAAATTACTGATACCAATTTGAAAACAAATCTGCCAAAAGGGAAGGTATCAACCATGTGCTTCTGTCTTAGAATCAGCCCCACTGAGGACACTCAGAAATATATTGTATATATTTCTTAGGAAAACCAACAATGATCCAGCTAGTAGTCCTCTTAGAATTGTACTGATTCCTGTAGTTTGAAAGTAAAATGTCTGCTCCTGAAATCCTCATACTAAAGGCTTAGATCAAGGTCTTCCCCAACTTTGAGTTTTCTTGCATGAAATGCTCCCATTCAAACAGTACTGAGTTCTGTTACAGGCTCTGATCAAAACTCATTTCTGGAGTTTGGACAGAGTGTTTTTCTCTGAATCCTACCTTCCCATAAGTATTTAAGTTGCAAGTCTTAGGTAAATTCTGTCCTGAGGTTCTCAAACAACAGCTTCTGAAAAAAGTAAGTTGTGTTTTACTGAATCTTTAGCAATAAAGGCTGAGACAACTGAAGCAGAAAGCACACACACACACACACATACACAAGAAGGGAAAGTTTTCTGTCAAAAACGGATTTTTTTTAATCTGTTCTCAGTCATGTTCTTGTTCCTTACTCTGTCTAGATCTTTTTGACTCCTTCTGGTAGATATTTCTCAATTCTAATTTAGCGGATTTTTGTTGCTTTACATGTTGGTGAAGTAATTTTGAACTCTTATGCTTGAAAATATAATTCTAAATCTATGAAGAAGAAGAAGAAATATATCAAGACTGTAGACCAGAATCTATTAGTCATACTAACTGCACAACTGATGTTTAATGAAGAATCAGCTAGTCACAATTACTGAATGATCAACTTTTGACTGTGTGATTTAGTCTATACTAGGAATCTTGGTGGTAATGGCAAGACCCTCAGCTTTAATTTTTCAACTAGTTTCTTTATTTGATCAAAATAGAAAACAGCTTACTACAGTCAGTTTTGCTACAGTATATTTGGTCCTTTTTATTGAATAATTTGGAAGAACAGGGTTAAAATACATGCTGTGAGTGTATTGTCAGAAAATACAAATGTGTGAGATTAGGGCAGAATAGATGCATGCAAATGTAAGATTTATATTTTAGATTTTTCTTTTTGAATACAAAAATTATTTTTTTTTTCATAAATGATTGAATTTAAAAAATTTTATTTTCTGGTGTCTCAGCGCACATTAAACCAGTTAAAAAAATATCACTGTTTCTTTGGATTGAACATAGTGAGGAAACGAAAGCAAGAATTCAATAGCAATTACAAAGTTTGGTCAAGAAATATTTCAAGAAAGGAAATGAAAAAGCAGAGAAGATCAGCAATCTCTTCAGAACATGATGTGAGCTGTTTTAAAATGACATGATAATGCTGCCTCATTGGCCAAGTGCTGGCCAGTACTTGGGGTTGTGTAGGTTTGTGTCCTACAGGAGGAGACACTGGTGATTCAGGTGTATGCATTAGAGCTGCCCTGCTTATTTAAAAAACAAACAAACAAAAAAAAAATAAAACCTTGCTTCTCTGAGTGCAGTGGGGAAAACAAGCAAATAAATAAAAACAACAAAAATAATAGGCCATATCCTTGTTTAACACATATAAGTCCACTTATCTACAACTTCTATGCTCAAGAAGCTCTCTTGACTTTATTACAATGTCATTCAGATAATTCAGAGATGGAAAGATTCAAACATATATAGTCATTTGCTATAATAATTTATTTAATATACTAATTTCCTAATTAGAAAAGCAATGAGGCTATCATTGATCCATTATTACTATTATTAAACTGCATTACCCTAGACACAGTCCTAAGCAAGAACTTTGATCATGATAATTTACTTAAAATTATTTTTCTATAAAAAAAATACTTTTCTATTGGAAATTACAAGATTCAGGATACGATATATGTGGTGATAATCCAGAAAGAAGTACCCTTTTTTTTTTTTTCAAGAGAAGAATTGTGATCTTTGTAAAATATTTTTATAACTCTTGGTTTCATATACACAGTGTAAAAAATTTTCAGCAAGACAATGGTGATAACTTCAAAACCTAAGGGAATGTATAACATTTTGGCATGTGTTTTCTTAATATGGTGCATATTTGAAAGATTTCTAGCAGGACGTTGTGGCTTAACCCTGGTAGGCATCAAGGTCACTCCAACCCAGTGGGACGGGGGAGAGAATAGGAAAGGTAGAAGTGTGAGAACTCATGTGTTGAGGTAGAGAGAGTTTAATAGGTTGTGTGCACAAGCAAAGCTTGTGTGCACAAGCAAAGCAAACCAAGGAATTCATTCACTACTTTCTATCAGTAGGCAGATGATCATCCACTTCTAGGAAAACGGGGCTCATCATAAATCACTGTTTCTTGGGAAAACAAACACCATCACCTTGAATTTCCTCCCCTCCTACTTCTTTCCCTCAATGTTTATTGCTGAGACATAACGGTACTGGACATCCCTTTGGTCTGCTTGGATCAGCTGTGCTGGCTGTGTCCCCTCTCAGCCCCAGCTTCCTCACTGGCAAGGCAGTATGAGAAGCAGAAAATTCCTTGTCTCTGTGAAAGCAGGGTTCTGCAACAACTAAAACACTGGTGTGCTATAAACACTATTTTCATCATAAATCCAAAATACAGCACCATACCATGAAGAAAATTAACCAGTCAAAACAGGACAGAGGAGTGTAATTCTTTTTTCATGTTTTTGTCAGATACTGAGATATAAAAAGTTGTCTTTGAAAACTGGAAAAGAAAAAGAACAAAACACAATGTGGACACACTATATATGTGAATGTTCAAGTTCAAATAATCTGTGTTGTGTTTCTGTTTCAATGATGAATCTGTGAAATTCTGCTTTACTTTTTCTTTCTTTGAATGAGTGGGATAGTTATAAATAAAATGTTGTTCAAGGAGGTGTATAAATAAATTTATATAATTAGGTGTCATAATTAAGGTGCCCATTGCTGTTCTAGACACATTTACATAATTGTCAGTGCTAAAATGAAAATAATTGTTTGTCAGGATTGCTTCTGTTAAGGCTGATAGTTCCTTACTTTGTATAGCTCACTGTAAGTATTTGTTTAGAAAATATTCTAAACTCTTAGTTTAAAATGACTACACACAAGCCAAAATCTTCATAAGTGAACTAGTGCACAAAATTTACCACCTTAAAATTCAGATCCAATATTCTTTCCGGTATCCTGAAATATCCCTTCCACACAGCAGCCAATCGCTATATGCTTAGAAACTCTTATAAGATTTGTACATGACATGCAAGTAACTGCTTTGTAAACTGGAAAGGCTAAGCACTTCTTGTTTTATAAGGAAAACAAAATTAAAGAAAAAGCTGTTTAACCTGAATTATTGGTGGTGTGTTGTTTTGTTTTCATAATTTGCTTTTAAGAGTTAAATCAATTGTGAGGTACATGAGCACTATAATAAGCTTAACTTACACAAGTATCAAGAAACAAAGTATTGAGTCCTGTGGAAGTTCACAGAATATGGCTTTTAGGCTACTGAATTAGAGATGCAACTCAGATTTGGCAACAAAGTATATGGCAATGAGTATTGTAAATACTTACACTTTTGCTTTATTGAGTAAGAAGCTAACTATCTTAAATACAAACATTTTATTCCAAAGAAGAAATGTTTTAACAAAACTGCATTAGAATTAAATTATTTTTATTAGATAAAGCAGTATCCCAGAATAGCTTCAATAAAGGAGGATATTGGAACACATGCATAGGAATAGCATATTTTATAAACCCTCTAAGATCCTTTAGAATCAATGGAAGAAATTATTCACTCACTAGTTACGACTTTTATTGCCCCTGTAATTTCTCTTTTTTCCCTACTCTTTGCCATCAAAATTTAACTTTTTCTCAAATTAGATGAGATTATTGAGTGATTCTGCCTGCCACCCTAGCAAGCAAAGGCCTCTGCCTGGAGAGGCCTTTGCCCAGCTGCTTGCCTTGTTCAGCCCAGCTCTCAACTTCCCGGCCCTCAACAACTGGCCCTTGCAACTCCCTGACACTCCACATGGGAAGCCTCAAGACTTCTACACAGTTTTAAAAAGAGTTCTTAAAAGCCTTCCAAATTAGGCAGAAGTCCTAGCATAGATCCGAATGGTTTTCCCCGGGGGAAGATAATATGAGTTTTGCTGTGGAAATTGGAAAACCATGTTGGCATGAGGATCGTAATATCACCATTGTTCCAAAGTCCCTTTTTTTCCCTTTAACATAATATGTCAAATCACTCTTTCTTAAACTGGGAACCAATATTAATGGGAACCACTAAAAAATAAAGACACAGTATAGACTTCCACAGTAATGAAATTTCAATTCCCTTGCCCTTGTTTACCGGGGTAAACACCATGCTTCCAATTCTTTCTAAATATGTTATAGTAAGACTGTAAGTTCCCTGGGGCAGAAACACTCTTCCATTACATTTTGTGTAGTACCTTGTAAAATGGGACCCTGCTCTCGTTTGGTCTGCAGGGAGTACTGTAGTAAAATGAATAAGTAATGTTTTCAGAAAATACATCAAACACAGAATAAGCTGCATCACCTATTGCACAGAGCATCAAAACTTCTAAAAATGACAACAAAATAAACTTGAGCAATGCACCAGCAGAAGGTTTCATCACAGCAAAGAGGACAAAGAGGATATCTACCTTAAAATTGGTGGAAACATATACTCTAAAGAACCGAAAACAGCATATTTTGTTTATGTGTAATAACATGTAAAGTGCAGCTTGTAAGTAGTAGATTATTAATTTGGTCAATATTAAAAAAGACATTTCTATTTGTGTGTAATTATTACAGGTATTGATCAAAATGTAAAGCTTGCACATGTACATCTATAAAGATTAAATTTGAACGAATAAGTTGTCTGTTTGTAGGCATTTAAGAATGTTCTCTAAGTTTTATCAATATTTTTTAATTGTTTAAGAAAGAAGTTACTATAAAAAAGTAGTTTGCAATACCAAGTAGTCCATCTTTGTCAATTTTTCCCATGTGAGTAATAAATCCTTCCTATTTGCTAACTCAGCCAACAGATATGCTTGACTGAGTCAGGAGAATTGATAGCCTCTCTGTGAAAGTCCGTTACAGAGCAGATCAGCATGTCCATAGTCTCAGAGTTCTGCATCAACTTTCTTCCTCTGAAATGATCTCACTTGTTAATGAATCAGTATTGGTAACCAGAAATTACATTTAAATATATATATTTTTTTCTTTATACTATTGTGTAACAGCTTTCATAAGGAAATGACAGAACCCTTCCCCTCCACAAAAGACCCAACTGTGATGATTTTTAAATTGGCATCAATCTCTTTTATGAAAGTACTAAATACCAGCAATTCAAACCTATACTGTCTAGAACAGAAATACATCATAAGCACAGCCCATATAATTAGCAATATGTTATCAGAAACAATCAATAGTACCATAAATTAAGTATGGTGCACCCATTACCACCCAAAACCCTTCACCAGATTGGGGCTTCAAGCTGAGTTCTCTTCCCTTTAATATAGCTTTCTCCAAGTCCTTTGCATATAGATAAATTGCTCCTGAAACAAAGTGTTCAGCTTTATGAGAAGGAGGAACTGATTCTTTGAAATAAGTAATCCAAGATACCAAAAAAAGAATAGCAAAGACATATATAATTAATAGAGTCTACTACTGATAATATCCTTTAACTAGGAAAGCATAAAGTCCTATGCTACCCTGAAAGGGCAACCTATGATGACAGGAAGTTATTGGTATATTCAGCTGCGTTGGCTTTATCACATCTACTCTACTTAGTAAGTGTGACGGACACTTCATGTCAGGGATTTTGATGTCATTCGGGCTGATGGGGTTTAGAGATGATATATCTTTCTTGCTTCAGTTGGGAACAAAGTGTACAAAGAAATTGCATGGTCACACTGTTCAAAGTTAAATGTAGACCAGAAGAAAAAAAAAGTTAATGTGCCTGACTGCAGTATTTGCTCTTAGCATGCAGTTGCAAGCTTTGAAAGTCCCGTTTAAGTATCTCTTTTTTAAGATAAATACCTATTAAGTAATGTATATGCACAAGCTGAAGTGTTAAATGGTTTGTTGAAACCTATTAGAGTACACAAGATGATAAACATAAATTATAGCTAATATACTGCACCAGTGATTTTTAAACATAAAAATTACTGACACTGTAAAAACACACTTGAGTCATCGTAGCAGCATAATAGCACTAATCCATGTTTATCCAACCGTGCACTTTTCAAAAACAACACAAACCTCTAATAAATGCTTTGGCTTCACCTTGACAACTTATATGGGTTATTGCCTCGTTCATGCCTGGATAACCATGTGTTATGACTTAAATGTTCTTTAATATCAATTTATGCCTTGAAGAAAAAGGATTGAATAACATAGTGTACATATGGTTCAATTTATTACAGCAAAACAATCATTTTAGTTTGAAGATATTTTCTCATGGTGCATATCATAGAAATCTTATTCAATAGAGCTCTCAATAAACCAGATTTTTTATGTCACAATAAATGAAACTAAGGCAGCTAATTGTTGCTAAGATTCTAAATAGATGAGTCTATTTGGTTTTCTTGTCAATCAAGAAATAAATTCCTTAACACTTGTATTTCTGGATTCTAATGTCTCTAATTGGATTTTACACTATCTGATTAATGATGTAGTTTATAGACTACTGTAAAAAAAATCTGACACTTAAAAAGTGGAAGAGGAAAATGTGGGCTGTCAGCATTTATGGAAAAGGCCAAGACAACATTGAGAAATCTAGTGTTCTTGCAAAATGATAACGAAAAACATAAAACCTGCTCATTTGTGGTACTCTTGTTGTGTGTCTGTGATACAAAAAAAAAAAAAAAAAAAAAAAAAAAAAAAGACAGACCTTGGAGTGCTATTGTAAAGAATATTAAAATATGTAATAGTCTGCACTGAAAACAGAGTGCAGTTTTAGGAAATTTATAAAGGGAAGGAAGGAAGGAAGGAAGGAAGGAAGGAAGGAAGGAAGGAAGGAAGGAAGGAAGGAAGGAAGGAAGGAAGGAAGGAAGGAAGGAAGGAAGGAAGGAAGGAAGGAAGGAGAGGAAATAAACTTTGGCTTAGAACAAATATCAATGTATAGGCTTGAAATTCAACCAACATACTGGTGATAAATAATACTCTTACAGAAACAGGTGCTAGCACACGGCAGAAAGAATGCAGCAAAATATCCTTGTTACTTCTGCAGCACTCATTTTTACAGCCAGTTTTTACAGCCATGAACTTCGCAAAAGATGTTTATGAAAACCTTTCAGACAAAAAATAATCTTGCCATTTATGAAGAAATGGCAATCCTAAAATAATTGTGGCTATAATGTTGGTTGTCATGCAATCTCTATTATAAGGTGAAACAGACTGGCTATAAACTAATTCAAAACCATTACTATAATGGAAACAGCAGTGGCAGTTAGCACTAGAGATCTTGTTATGATGTAGAGTTTCACAACATTCAGTTCTTAAACAACGAACACATTGTGAAATATTCACCTTTAGGTCACAAGTTGTTCTTGCATGCTGTCTGTGCATATGCAGATTAGGAAAGTTTTTTTTAAAAAAAAAAAAAAAAAAAGTAGTTCAGCTATTTAGAGAAATCCAAACCCTCAATGTTTGCCACTTCAGAAAGAATTTTGGAACACAAATTTGAGGCCAATTATCAAAATGAGTAAAATTATAAAACTGCAATTTGAACAGGAAGAAGGCCAGAAAGAAGCAGTAGCTCAGCTTATTCTGTAAGGAACTGGTTTGACTTTTGAGAATTACAACCATATGACAAGATGACCTTCTTAGCAGGTAAGAGACAGGCTGTGGATGTTGTCTACCTGGATCTTAGAAAAATATTGGACACCATTACTTGCAGTATTCTTCTGGAGAGCCTGCCTGCTTGTAGTCCCAAGCTGGGGAAAAAAAAAATAAAAAAAAATAATAAAGGAAACTTTGAAGAAAATAGGTAGGCTTGTAGCTTGTGTAGTCCTTAGCTGAGAAAATAAGGAAACCTTAAAGGAAACTGAGAGACAGGTAGCCTTGAGGTAGCAGAAGCAAGGAAGATAAGAGATAAAAAAACTTCTCCCCTGATCCCCTGAGCAAGCAGCCTCCCATGGGTTCTGCCCCATTTGCCATGGGGCCAAGACATACAAGGAGCATCTTGGGGATTTGGGGTTGTTTAGTCTGGAGAAAAAGAGGCTGAGGGAAGACCTCATCATTCTCCAATTACCTGAAAAGAGGTTGCAGCAAGGTGGTTGTCTATCTGTTTTCTCAAGTGACAGGACATAAGGAAATGTCCTCAAGTGGCACTGGGGAGGTTTATATTGGATCTTAGGAAGAATTTTTTCACACAGAGGTTGGTCAAGCATTGGAAGAAGCTGCTCAGAGTAGTGGTGGAGTTGCTATTCCTGGATGTATTTCAGGGATGTGTGGATGGGGAACTTCACAGAATCACAGAATCACAGAATTTCTAGGTTGGAAGAGACCTCAAGATCATCGAGTCCAACCTCTGACCTAACACTAACAGTCCCCACTAAACCATATCCCTAAGCTCTACATCTAAACGTCTTTTAAAGACTTCCAGGGATGGTGACTCCACCACTTCCCTGGGCAGCCTGTTCCAATGTCTAACAGCCCTTTCAGTAAAGAAGTTCTTCCTAAGATCCAACCTAAAACTCCCTTGGCGCAACTTAAGCCCATTCCCCCTCGTCCTGTCACCAGGCACGTGGGAGAACAGACCAACCCCCACCTCGCTACAGCCTTCTTTAAGGTACCTGTAGAGAGTGATAAGGTCGCCCCTGAGCCTCCTTTTCTCCAGGCTGAACAACCTCAGCTCCCTCAGCCACTCCTTGTAGGACTTCTTCTCCAGGCCCCTCACCAGCTTCGTCGCCCTTCTCTGGATTTGCTCAAGCACCTCGATGTCCTTGTAGCAAGGGGCCCAAAAGTGAACACAGTACTCGAAGTGCAGCCTCACCAGAGCTGAGTACAGGGGGATGATCACCTCCCTAGCCCTGCTGGCCACACTGTTTCTTATGCAAGCCAGGATGCTGTTGGCCTTCTTGGCCACCTGAGCACACTGCTGGCTCATATTCAGCCGACTATCAACCATCACTCCCAGGCCCTTCTCTGCGTGGCAGCTCTCCAACCACTCATCTCCCAGCCTGTAGCTCTGCTTGGGGTTATTGCACCCTAGGTGGAGGACCCGGCACTTGACCTTGTTGAACTTCATGCAGTTGTCCTCAGCCCATTGGTACAGCCTATCCAGATCCTCCTGCAGAGCCTTCTTACCCTCGAGCAGATCGACACACGCACCTAACTTGGTGTCAAACTTCTTCCAACCTAAATGGTTCTATGATTCAATGAAATTTTCTTGAGGCAGCAGGACCAAACCTGAAGCAAGCAAGGCAACCAGGCAAACTGGACCCAGTATTGACCCCTGGGGGTCACCACTAGTGACCTTCCTCCAAATGGATTTCATTCTAATCACCATGACTCATTGAGCCTGGCCACCCAGACAGTTTTTAATTAGATGAAGCATGCACTTATCCAAGCCATGAGCAGGTGGTTTCTCCAGGAGAATGTTGTGGAAAACAGTGTCAAAATCCTTACTGAAGTCTACACAGACCAAATCAACAGCCTTTCTTTCATCCACTCAGTGTGTCACCTTGTCACAGAAGATCAGGTTCTTCAAGCAGGATCTAACTTTCATAAACTCATGCTGACTGGGGCTAATCGCCTTGTTGCCCTGTAGGTGTCACATGATGGTGCTCAAGATAATCTGATCCACTTTCAGACAATACATCCTTTATTTCAGTTCATGCCCTTTGCCATTTGTCCTGTTGGTAGGCACCATTAAGTAGAGCTTGGCTCTGTCTCTGCGTCCTCCTTTACATCCTCCAGGTTTTCATAGACCATGGTGAGATTCACCTAGACCCTTCTCTTCTCCAGGCTGAACAGTCTGAGGAAAGTCTCTTGGCCTTTCCTCACAGGAGGTCTGCTCCTTGTCATATGGCTCTATTAACTTGGCTCTCACCGGTAGCTCCATGTCTCTCTTGTGCTGAGAGCCCAGAACTGGACACAGCTTTCCAGGAGTGGCCTTGCCAACGCTGAGCAGAGGGGAAGGATCACCTCCTTCTACCTGCTGGCAACACTTTGCCTACTGCAGCTAAGGATATGGTTAGGATACTGCCTACTGCAGCTCAGGATACTTCTTCCTTGAAAGGTTTTATGGCTTAACCCTGGTAGGCAGCTAAGCACCACACAGACACATGACCCATGCCCAGCCAATCCCTGAAAAATAGCAGCCCTAGCAAACTGCACCCCAACTTCTCCCTTCCATTTTTTTTATCGCTGAGCAAGAGGTTACCTGGATAGCTCTTTGACTAATTTAGGTCAGTTTCATTCCCTCCCAGGCTCTTGTACATCCTCAACAAATCCTCAGATCTGCAGTGCTGCAGGTGCATGGTTGCATCAGGTTTTGTGGTGGGAGGGGATGCCACTGAGGTGTCCTAAGGGCTCCTGGGGCTCTTGGCTGTGCTACCCATCAGGCTGTCCCACTAAGACTGGGGCATGGTGGGAAGGGAGAAGGGATTTAGAATGTGTCTAACCTTTATCTAAACTGTCTATGTTTACACAGATGTCTATGACTGAAGTTCCATATTTTAAGGTTTTCTTCCAATAATCAGTATTTCTAGCTAAACAAGATTTTATAATAGTAAATTGTAGCATTACTGATGACAAGAGTTAGCTACTGATTATTCAACCTTATTTCTTGGAATGCGTACATTTTCTGAGGTTGCTAGACTAGGAAAGAATGACTGGAAAGAACACAAAATACATGTAGGTCAGCTATAGCACACATGATTCTACATGCAATACAAACCTGAACTGGAGTATTTACATTTCCACGTTACTTTCAGATAAACACTGTCTCAAAAAAATTAAGTCATTAGAAACAGCATTAAGAAAAATACTCTTGATAGTGTAGTTATCCTGCTTGTACTTCTTTTTGATGTAAACAGGGCAAATTATATCCTTATTGGGAAATCAGTAATCGTTACCATTTCTAAAATCAAGCACAGCCTTTGCAAATGAAGAATTAAGGCAACACTAAGAAATACACAGATGGCTACAATCTTGTTATCAAAAGTTCATAATGCATTTCAGGTAAAGAACATTTCTCTGAACTGAAAGGCCTAAGGAGATGTTTATTTGTATGTCCAGTTTGAAGCATTTGCTGAGCAGGGTCTGTTGTCTTCTGAGAGTGCCATGAAAACGTGATGTTGCTTAGTGCAGATATAATGCCTTGAGTGTCCTCCCAACTCTACCTCATATCTTCTTTTTCTTTTTTTGTCTCGTGATTGTGTGTCTATCTTAGTATTCACGGTGAAGTACTGTTCCTAGAAATATCAGCCCAAAGAAGTGGCAATTCCTTTAAATGACATCATGATTAAAAGCATAAAGCAAGATCAGGGAAACAGATGTAATCTGTATTCTTGAATGATTGAATGAACAATGAGTGAGAAGCAAACTAATGAAATGCTGTCATTTTGCAAAGAAAGATATAATCTCCTCATAAAAGGCGTATACTATGGTCAAAATATGATTTCAGAAATACTAGTGTGAACATAAACAGGTATTGCTACAGAAAGAAAAAAAAAAAGTCTGGTATGTTTGTGGAAAGCTTGATTTGCTGACAGTTTGACCACTATATATATGATATATATTATTAAGGTATTTAAGTCACTTTAGCTAAAAGTTCAGGAAAATTTTATTTCCTAAGAAAGTACAACACTTCTTGTAGTGTTAGTTTTTCATGAGTATTGACTATTAAACCCAAATTTGGCAAAAACTTTGTTATGCGAGCTAAGATTTCAGGATAGAGGAAATATTAAAGTTAAGATTGAACAAACAGCTCAAATTTTTACTTACAAGAAAGACAAAGATCTTTACTGACAAGCAAAGCAAAAGCCAGTGACATTGATGAAATAACCCAGGTATTCTTTGTTCATAATGGAGTAGATGCAGGTGCCTAAGAATAAGATTTACAGCAACCAACACAAAGGATGAGGGAACAACTACAATGGGTTGTAAGAATCAGGATGGTTAAAGTCCTTTTTTCTAATCCTTTGTTCATGTACTCTACCTGAAGCTATGGCTTCATGTAAGTGTCTACATTTCTCGAATAAGAATCCTTCCACCTGAAAAATCACCTAACATATTGGAGGAACCATTGCCAATTTCTGGTTGCTTTACTTAAAATAAATAAATAAATAAATAAATAAATAAATGATTATGCATACAGACAACAATGTCTGGCCCAATGTCCTGGGCCTTCAACACACTTTAGTGTTAGAAAAACGTTTAAATGCTCTGCCTGCAACAGTGGAGGAACGCTTAACAGCAGCTATTTGCATGTGTGCTAGTAAATGTAATATGAAAACTTTTATAAATTAAATAACCAGATTCATTATTTGACTGGAGTTATGGTTTTGTAAGGATTTTATTTATTTATTTATTTGGTAGAAGATTTAGATAAAGGTTAGACACATTCTAAATATATTTGTGAATAATTTGTAAGTCTTGTTGTAAGTCTTGTTGTAAGGGTTGTTGTAAGTCTTGTTGTAAGTCTTGTTGTAAGGGTTGTAAGTCTTCCATGTAAGCATGAGTAAGCATCAGAACTAATTACTTGAAAATAGAATCACTGAAACATCTTTGCAAAGGACATCTAGGTTACCCCTAGTACAAGCTCCTGCTCAAAACAGGGTCAACCAGAGTAGGTTGTTCAGAAACCAGTTGTTTGGGTATCTCCAAGGGCAGAGGTTCCACAACTTCTCTGGGCAACCTGTACTACTGTTGGACATATTTTGACGCGTTCTCACTCATAAGATCAATACTGAACAATTGAGTCAAAGTTCATATGAAGACCCTTTTGTTACATCCCTGGTATTATTTCATCTTCACTTAAGATAGAACTACACAACAGCCATCTCTAAAAATAATATGATTTATGTCAGTTCTATCATTTTCTGTCTTTCTCATAAATTCATCAAGCTCCTCTTATAAGAGATAGTATCAGGATATTTCACAATCTTCAGTGCAATTATCTTATTGAATTATAAAAAAGTATAATTACTCATACTGTGCAGAAAAAATAGGGGACTTCCACAGTCATTTAAGAAGATCATGAAAATGGAAGACGTGGACTGGTTCTCTGAGACACAACAAGCATCTGAACCAACTGACTGCATTTTTGTTTCTTTTCTACATTCCGTGTCTTAGACAACTTGGCTATTCCTTTTGGGAAAAGAAAGAAATGGAAGCAGGTGTTTAATGAAAGATGTCAATGGGAGTGCATGGAAGACAAGAGTGCAAGGAAAGATGTAACTTGAAAGCAGCTTAAGTGAAAAGAGTATAGTAAGGAAAAAGTCAAATGCAGCATCAGGTAGGGTAAAATTATTTGCTGTGATATCTCCTGGCTTTCTATGTGACCACAGAAAAGGAGCCCATCACAATAAAGACCCCATTTGCTTAGTGGTGAGCCCATTTGTTTCAGTGGTATCAGCTACTGTAGGGCAATACACTTGTTATCAAACGACATCCTTCTTCTGTCTCTAATCATGGGCTTCTAAGAACAATGAAAACTTCAATGAGAGCTGTTGATTCAGTTTTATGCCTTGGTACATGCAGTTCCCTTAAAGACATTATTTAATGAAGGTTTGCCAGTCATAGTTCCATATTGCCTGAAATTTCTGATGTACTTTCTCTCAGTTCCCTATTTTGCTGAGATCATAGATTTCTGTACTTACAGAAAAACATTTTGTAGCCAGTCATTTTGTACTACACAGTACCGAGAAATGTGGGTGATTTTACACACTAGAGTAATATTAAAACAATACTTAGCAAGTCATAATGAAAATAGGACTTTTTTTTTTTTTTTTTTAGATTTTTAACAGAACAGTAAAAGGTTGCTTTGTCATGTCCCCTTTGAACTGTTACATTTCTATAGTCATCCTTTTTCACTTTAGAAAGACATTTTGTAAACCAATTTTGAACTTTACAGAAATCTAAAAATGTGAATAAGAATTTTAACAAAGCCTATATTAAAGCCTGCACTGAATGTTTAATAATTTTTTTTCAGAAGACGACTAAGACATTATGTTATCAATAATTTTTTTTAATGCATTTATCTAATATAAAACTTTGTTTGTTAGTATTTCTTTGTATTTCTCAAAAAAAAATCCAACTTCTTTCATTTCTATTATTACATTTTTCTGGGTAACTTTGACAGGTATTTTTAATACAAGAGCTTTTTATTATTATTTTGAAATTAGGAAATCTCTTTCTCCAGGAATACTTTCTGTAGCTAGACTATCCCACCTAGAATTTTTCCAACCACTCCCAACGTGCACAGCTAATGCTCATGTGTGCCATATTATAAAACAATTTACCACTAAAAGACTAAACAAGAAAGACACGACCAAGTAGATTATGATGAAAAGTAGATGCATCTTTGATGTGACTGGTTACTTATTAGCCTACGAAATATAGTTTCATACAATTTTTATTTAGAATGATATTTTTATCTGGTTACCTTGTCAAAGGTAAGTCAACAGTATTCTACGCACAACCTCATTTCAGCAAAACACCATGCTGTAATCAAAACCTTCATACTTCTCTTATTTTTTTTTTCTCTTTTAACTCCACGGCAAGTGCATTTCTCTCACAAGCATGTACCAAAACCAGTCCAGACATACATGAAACAAAAGAATACTAGGTTTATCTGGGCTGAAACAGGTGTGTTATACCTATCTGCAGCTGTTCTATATGACAGAAGGTTAAAAAAAAAAAACAAAAAAAAAAAAAACAAAAAAAAAAACAAAACAAAAAAAAAACTTGTTTGAATTCTTCTGCAGCTGCAGAGGATGTGGAACCACATTCTGACAGGAAAGAAACGTAGAAGTTGAAATTCAAAATACCCCAATTCATGGGGAGAATTTTCTGGTGATTTAGAGAGTGTATGTTACCTTCATACACCATCACTACCAGATATCTCTTGCTAGGATCCTAGCTACATAAAAGACATTCTGAATCATCTATTGGAGGAAGAACAAAACAATCATAAGTCTCAAATTTTAGCTTTCTGACTAGTGGAATTATTCAGGAACAGTCATTTCTTACTCCAGGTAAACTCACACAGATACAAATCTCTAACTGTTCCTTGTGAGTAGTCTGGTTTGTCAGAGGGTTCTTCTCACAGAGCTACAGGGAAAAGCTATATTGCTCGAAGTCTACTATATGTGAAAAGCTCTGCTTTACAGCATGCAATTACTTCTGTGTTACGAAGGAGCTAACTGTTTTTGCTGAACAACCACATTGATAATAAGGATATATAACACAGCAAAGTACCATAATACTGATGTCCAGCCTAAGAACATGGATCATTTACTGGTAGAATTTACTGGTGCTGAACAGACAGCTACAGTTTTGTACCACCTTGTGGTAAATAGAAGTTATTGCAGCATTGAAGAGGTATTTCCTTTAAATTGTTCAGAACATCCACGTTTTGATGGTGCTTGTCCTCACACTAGGTCATTGAAACTTCAGACCAATGACAAATCTCAAATATAAAACTCAGTTAATATGTTTCCTCTGCTTTCCTGTTCACCTACCCTCTGTGTCCAATGACATACAAATGTCACAAGTTCACAAATGTCATAAAGCATAAATAACAACACTTAAAAGGTCTAGTAAGCATACCAATTAAAAATAAAAATAAAAAATAAAATAATAATAATAAAAAAATATTTCTCCCTCACAGGGAGTCTGAACATGCAAAAGTGTCCTTTCCATATTTATTTATTTACTTATTTTCTCTAAATTTTGTCTAATACTTAAACATTCTAAGTTGGAACAAAGTGTGGTCACCCTATGTTTACTGATAAATCAAGTTGGTTTTTTTTTTTTGTTTGTTTGTTTTTTGTTTGTTTTTTTTTTTTTAATAAAATCAGGAAATAACTTTTTTACTGAAAATGCAAAGGAGCAAAGAGGGCAGTCAGGATTTTGCTGATACCAAGTTCAGAGCAGTGGCATGGACTGAGCCCACAGGGAGCTCTGAGTGCCAGGCAGGAAGATTAACTGTCCGTTTTAATATCTTGGTAACATTTTTTTTTCTACAAGTAGTAATTTTGTTTCATGTCCAAAAAGAAGAGGAAGAATATTTTAAATGTCTTCATCTGGTACTTCAAATGGTACTTCATTGTCTTGCTGCCTGGAGTCAACTTTAAGTCAATCACAAAGCTATTGAAAGTAAAGGATTATGATAGAAAGAACTGATTTAGGCAGATAATCTGGTCATAATTGGTCAGGTCAAAAGTCCATTTAGCCTTGGATTCTTTGAAGAGAAATGCAAGGGCAAGTTACAGACTCCTTCCCTAGTATAGTCTGCTCCCTTTCAATCAGCAGGTTAGGTTTTCTGGACTTTGCAGTACATCATTGTGTTTAAGAGCCTAAGATTTTAAGATTTCCTATCTAAGTAAATATATCTTCCCTTAATTTGTGCAGTGGCCTTTGGAATCTGTTTAATTTTTGGCATCTAGAAGAACCTATAGCAATACAGTTTAACTACATACTCTTTGAAGTAGTACTTAGAAGATTTGTTTAAAACTTGCATGATCAAAGAGCTGCAAAATTCTTGTGTTATGAAGTAGAATTAATATTTGTTCAGTATTTAACTATTCTGATGACACCTATGATATTACAGGCTTCTTTACTATCCCCCACAGTTTCCAGTGTTCCAAGCTGAAGAGGTCCAACCTAGTATCTCATCAAACAAAAGATATATCATACCTGCAGCCTTTCTGTTCCACCCTTCTGTACCTTGCTAATTTTTTTTTTCCTTTATTTGTTACATTGCATGAACTGTTCTAGATGAATGCATCATAATTATTTTTTTTTTTTACATTTTCATTTACATCATAAAAATGGTGTTTGATTTTCGTTTTCCGTTTCTTTTAGAATAGATGTTATTTGGTTTTATTTTTTTACCCAAGCAAGAAACTATTGTTTGCCAAGAACAACATGCAGTGAGTGATCTGAAGACTTCTTTTCTGAATAATAGGCACTGTACGCATATATAGGTAAAGTGATTTCCACATTTTAAAATATTTTGATTTATCAACATGGAATGTTGCTGCCATTTTTTAATTATCAGTTAACCACTGTCATGAGACTCTTTGTTATTTTTTTTCAGTTGCATTTAATTTTTTCAATCTTGAATAAAACTGCCATCAAAAAACTTCTTTCCACTTTATTCATTTAATTTGTCATATCATTTAGGAATACCTTCAAAAATGCGGAGCATGTGGGCTGTCCTGATTATAAAATAATTGGTCTCAATATCTGCCATCCTATATCTGTCATAAACACAGAAGAATATTGTGAAGAAATGATGAAATAACATTATAAAATAAAGTTTTAAAAAAATACGTAGAATTTTTTAAAGGTGGGAAGTGTGTGCAGAGTGAAAGAAGAAACAAATGAAAATTGAGAATACTGCACTTTCCTATTTTTCAAATATTTTATTTAATAATGATGGGTATTTTATTCATTTTTGTTAAACATACACATAAAATAGCAGAATCTGGACCAGTTTTACTTACATTTAATAAGGTAATTATGGCAGACTGGTTCTGAACCTCGTTCAGAGCAACTCAGTTTTCATTTCAGAGCTGTGCAAATATTGATGAATACAGGTGCTATTTCCTTGATGTTTATTCTACTGGGAGGCAAGTAATTATAAAGGTCTTGTGAGTATCCACAAATGCTGCTACTGTGCCACCAGAAGGCTTCATATACTTGTGTTCCTCACTAAGCACACAATAAAAAGCAGAAATGTGGCTCATTGTAAATAAATGTGTTTAAAAATATCTAATACCTCTGTATGTTTTTGTGTTTTTATATTAATAACTTGGATTTTACTACATCTTAGGAATTCTCATAACAGTTTTCTGAATGTGGCCAGTGGTTTTACTTTTAGTAACTTCCATAGCATTAACTCTACTGTGAACATGAGCATAAGATACTGCATTTGAAGAAATCCATCACAACTTTATGTGTGTCATCTCCCCACCCCCAAAATGTCTTCAAACACTAAGCTGCCTTTGGAATATTAATCTTTTTGCCTATGTGATAAGAACTTATGCTCATATGAGCTGGAAAACATCTAGAATATAACAGTCACAGGTGTCGATACAGGCAGTGTAATATAGGTAGCTATTAAATTTGAAAAGAAGCTTGCTTGATAAGCAAACTAATATAATTTTATAGGCTGAGTTTACACAGGAACAGTTGCAGTTGAGATGCACGCTGCCTATTTTCTGCTGTCCTAATTATTTTATCTTTTCCACAGTATGGTTCCCTCTAGTGATTCTTGTAAGGAAAGAGGCTACCTGATCCCTTAATCCAGCTAACATTTTACAAAAGAAGATCCAAATTAGTTTTGCTTACACCAGATGCTTTATGTGCAATTGGGTATCAGACAATGGTGTTTGAAATATGAAACAGGTAAATTCAATGATCTCCTCTGAAAGAATCTCTTACCTGGGGGAACTAAAGTGAAATGAGTTGTTTGCATACTTGCTGCCACTCTGCAGTCCTGTCTCCTCCCCTTATGCAAACCAATGAATGTGTAAGCTGATTGCCAGATATCCCTAGTGTCAGACTCAGTAACAAGAACTGCAATGAGTATTTGATGGAAGAGAAGCAAAATCAGATTTAGCAGACTGGTTACAGCAGACAAATATGTTAAAAAATAAATGTATTATGCCTACCAGCTTGAATGGTAAGGGAAAAGGTTTTTATAGGTAGCATCTAACCAAAACAGCAGAAAGTATACTTTCTGAAATGTAGGGACTGGGTAGATTTGATAGTGCTTTTATCTGCTTCAGGTTTTAATTACTATAAATCATCTAAAAAATCCTTTCCTTGCTACAGTCATATCCTACAAGATCAGATCCTTGCTGGTCAAATAAATCACTTCACCACCCTCATTCTTCATCTCACCTGATACAATCTTTTGGAGACCCTCCTGCCTTCACAGCCTGTGGTTTCATTACAAGCTGAGTATGCCACCCAGTTGTCCTGTCTCCTATGGGCCCAATTTTGCACCCAGAGGTCTACCTCATCTTGAAAACATTCTCCCAGGCCTTTCTTCAGCAGTTACAGCTGCTCTTTTTATCTCAGCACATTTTGGGTAATAGCAGTCAAGCACAATTGGTGAAAATGCCAGTGTTTCAGCTTTGAGATGCCACCTTTCTGCTCTGTTATGGAGGACATAAGGGTTGTGATGATGGGTTCCTCACCAGAGTTATGGGGGAAAGCACATAGGATGAGGTATGGCTTGTGTGAAATGAAAGAGAGAAGATGAAAAACAAGAAATTGTCTCTTTTTTTTTTTTTTTTTCATAGCCTCAGAAATATAGAGGAATAGGAGAGAGCAGACCAGAAGTATCACATGTCCCTAATGCTGAGAGACGTACAGGAAAGAAGTTTGCTTGGGAAAAGATAGCTTTACTGAACACGTCTGCTGAGTGAAAAGCCAGCCACCAGGAGTTACCTATATAGAATTGGACTCTGACTAGTCTGGGACCAGACACTCACATCAAAGTCTGAGCCCTGGAATCTGGCATATCTGTCACAGGCCAAATGCTGAGATTTGCATGATCCCATCACAGAGCTTTCAGAATTTAGAACATGTTCTGTTCACAATTTTGCATTTTGGCAATACTGGCTCAACAGTGAAAAGAAGATGGGTTTTGGACCCACAAGTTTGCTGGAAAACAAATGAAGATCCTGATATATCCACAACAGGAACTTCTAGCTTCCCTTTGATCCTAGAGCCTGTTAACCTGCTAATATCGTACAATAATCTGACCATGTGCTGAAAGAAAGTCCTAGAAGAGGTCACAGGAGTTCTGCATGGCAGTGACATTCAGTCTGGAGTGTTCAATGTAGACCTCAGCTGTTAAGTGTTAGAATACAGAGCACAGTGAGATAGGTTACTGTTACTACCCTGCTCCACTAATTCATCTCCTCCAAATGGCAAATGGGCTGGGAATACAACAGAACAAACATGTTTCCAGGTTATGCCTCTAGCTTGCACAAGCCCCTGCACGCCTCCTCATAGCTCATACTTCCTGTCCTTCCCCCTCAACACTAGAAACCTACCACAACTGTTTCTCCAACTACCCTGTTAACCTTGTCTCTTTCCTCACCAAGTCTCCCTGCTATCTACCATCAGTTGCTTCCTAAGCTTTGCAGACAATTACATTATACTAAAGTGCTTTAAAGACCTTGTGAAAAATCCTTCTGTCTTTTCTTCACTCACATTGTTTACAAAGTCAGCAAACATATATTTGGTCTGTGCTTTTACACAGATCATTGAATGTCACTGATACTTCAGGAGACTCAGCTGTCTTCTCACAGTGAGCTAATCAGACAAAACTAAAAATACATAATCAAGTTAGGATTTAGACAACTGCAAAATAGAATCTGTACTACATGAGAGTTGGACCCACATTAGATATTTAAAAATCTCAGGTATGGGTTTAACCGTGATGCATGAGGAATACTTTTAAACTTTTAGGCATCTGCATGCAGCCACCAGATATATAGACATCAAGTGAGTGATAGAAGTGAAATTGGAAAGAAAAAATGTAAGACCTTACAGTGAAGCCTTACAGACCAAGATTCCTAAATTAAGAGCTTAAATTAGGTGGTGAACTAATAACACAGCACATCACAGTGAGCAATAGAGCACAGGTCGGTCTTTAATGTGAATGAAGCACTACTCTGAGGATTACAGCTTTAATATTTAGTCAATGTTTTCCAAACATTTTTATACAAATTTTTGTTGCATCTTTTGTGCCTGTCTATCAAATTCACTGACACGTGTGGTTCAGTCACATGCAGCAGCATTTCATTTCCATTCTAGGCTACTGTTTGTTTTCCTGTATGGGTCCTTCATAAAGACAAAAATATTTTTGTTAGGATAAAGTGATTCCTGTTTAATCTGCACCTGTCAGAGAGATTTTGTGTGGATGAATTTTATGTTTGTTGAGTACTTTGAGATCCTCAAATGAAAGGAACTCTAGATATTAAGCGTTATGTTATTATTAAGCATAATGATCTTATTTTAACATAGCAAAAAAAAACATTACTGCATTGTAGCACAGTTGAGTCTAGAGACTACAACAAAGCTCCATCAGCTGTGGCACTTTACCAAGACATAGTAAGAGCTTGCCCAGATATCTCAAGTGCTTCCTGTCTAAGGAGGGTAAACTGACAAAGAATGGATAAAAGCACGCTGTGCAAGGTAACAATGTAGGTCAACAGAAAAACTAGAAACAGACCCTAGGCTTTGGAGTCCACACTCATGGACCTCCTCAGTGGAACATTTCTTTTCTCACTTATACAGTTTTTAAAGATTCAAGCAGTTATTTATTACAATAATTGTTTACAGAGGCTACAACAGCATTCCTTCTTTCTGTGATTTGTAACTTTTCTACATACTCCATGTAGATTACTATGCTGGAAAAAAAATAAATTCTTTCGAGAGAAAAGCCTGGGAATGCTGTCACATTTCATAGAACATTTAATAGAATAGTTTCTTCATGCATGAAACACTGTAGTAACTAATTATACTAAATCGTCCCTAAAAACATATTCAAAGTGCTTGTCCTTTGCTTCTCCAATGTAGTTTCTCAGTGATACCTATATATGATAAACCTTGCAAATCTGGCTAGGGATATCTAATGCTGAACATTTTTCCTGCTATTAGATAATGTTACCTCAGTGAGCATATCAGACTGTCAAATACACTGACTTAAATGCAGTCTTAAGCAACCTCTGTTCTAACACTGATGTCTCCATCGTTTTCAACACATCATCAATTCAAGTAGCCCTCTAGTAAGTGTGGAAAAAAAAGGCTTTCCAGACCCTTATCTATTTCAGTCACAATAGGCTAAATCATTTCCATCTTTAGCTGAAGTTTTAAGTGTGCATATGATAGATAATGTCATTTGAAGCAGACAGATCTAGATTTCACCTTTGTGTCTGCTGAAACAAAATGTTAAATTTCAAAGGTACCTTTTAATTTAAACATTTGTTCTAATTATTACTGGGGAAAATTCTAATTTTACCAAACCATTTCACATACAAAAATAATCAGATAATCAAAAATGTCTATCAGATTGTATTCAAAGGGAAGCACATTTTTTTTCAGATAATAGATGTTTGAAAAAAAAAAAAAAGCAACATATATTCCATCCTTTTTTCTTCTTCTTAATTTCCACTGCAAAATTGAAAAAAGCATGTTCTATAGGGATTTTGCATTTAAAAAAAAAAAAAAAAAAAAAAAAAAAGTAAAATCTCTTGGTCATTGGAAAGTTTTGTGTTTTCTTTTTCCAAAACATTTCTCAGCAGATGATATGAAGTAAGCCACTTTAACCCTCATTTAAACTGATGGGGAAAATGGAATAATTCATTGAGCATTTGTTGAAATATACCAAAGTAGTTGAATTAAGACTATCTAAGTCCTTCCTCCCTCAGCACTCTTTCTGCTACCTTTTTCTATGCACAGTTCACTAACCTCACAAGCAGGGACACAGAAAAAGTATGTAAGAACTTTTTAGCAGGTTCTGATAAAAAAAAAATATTGTTTCTAATAACAATTCAATGAATTTTAAGACAGAATACAATTCAATCTTTCTATTTCAGCTGAATATTTTTTACTAGGGTATGTGTTTCTTTGAAATACCAAAGTCATTGCAGACATCACATAGGTGAGAACAAAGCATACAATCACCTCCATTTGTCTTTTCTTGTATTTGGGCAGTATTAGGTATTTTCATCATGATTTTTTATCAAAGGGTATTTTCATCATCAAAGACTTCTAGTCTTTGAGGAGTTGAAAGAAGAACCACTCGCACTCAAATTCTCGAAGCCCTTGCATCAACTCCTTCTCCAACAGAAATTCTGAAATTTAAGTGAAAGCAAAGACAAAAAATTAAGTAATTCCTGTTTTACAGAACAAAATTAATGAGATACTTCAAAGATTTAGTAATCTATCCTGGCTTCCTTACTGCACAGCTGGCTATAAACACACAGCTAGTATCCCTAAGTCTGTGCATGTTATGGTTGAAGTATAAGTGGGAATTCCAGTACACTTTCTTTGGGGTCATTGTTTGACAGGAGAAAGAGATTAGTGCTTGAAAAGATCACTGAGTAGTTAATGGAGCCTGTGACAACCCTCGTGCAGTTTTTGGTACTGACCAAATAGCTCTTCAGGTGACATAAAATGTTGACTTCTGCTTGTCCCTGCAAGAATCAGTAATAAAGACCCTGTTCTGTTCAGTTCAGAGAATTCTTCTTCAAGGAAGTTTCTAATGACTTTTCCTCAATCTTAACTTCAGTCTTAAATATACCCTTACTCCTTAGAACTTGCTGTTAGTACACATGTGAAATGCCCTTACCAGTTTTAATGCTGGGGGTATCAAAATAGGCAGCAGAGAAACCAGTGCTAGGATCACAAATGCAGTTATCCATCCTGTAGTAGCTCAGCTCAATAGGCAGAGGGCTTGACAAACGTAAGAATGGGCAAATCTGAAATCACTTCACATGCTACCCTCTTCCCCACTTGGACTGTCTCCTCCAAAAATACTCTGAATACTCTTATACAATTTCATTTTTATCACAGTTACTGAAGTCCACATATATCTGTTATGTGTTGGGGGTGTCTCCTTGAAGGTGATAAGAGTAAGTTTCAGAGGGAAGAGTATTTTTAGAGGGAATGTGAAGCCTTCTTGGGAAAAGGATATGTATTCTGGAAGCAACTTGCTGTAGGTGGACTTGCTTGAGTAAGGGCATTGGACCAAATGACTTACAGAGGTCCCTTCCAAACTAAACCATTCTGTGATTCTGCTCCCACTGTTCAGTAGCTGTAGTTTGATCTGAATGATCCTACGCTTTTTCTTTCTAACAAAAAGGGGTTGTATACAGAGCTCCTAATTGCAGTGTCCCCTCCCTCCCGTGTAAATTGTGTTATGTCTGTTCCAATTTGTTAAATTTCTTGCTGGACAAACCTAAACTAGCACCTGATATTCTATTATCAGGCAATGAAGGTCACAGTTCCTAGCTTTGCTGTAGGAGTTTCTTATTTATTTATTTATTTTTAATGGAAATACAGAGAAAATGGAGCATTTGGAATAAAAATAGGGAAGGTAAGCTTTCTTTATAAGAAAAGTTGAAAAAAGATCACAATATCTCTGAAGAAAATTGAGGCTTATCCTTGCATAAAAACATTAAAAAACAAAACAAAACAAAAAAAAAAAAAAAAAAAAAAAAAAAACACAAGACGAACACACAGTTTTAACAGCCCAAGCTATGCCACATCAAGCACAGCACCTAGATGTATTTGCATCAGTGCTGGGATCCAAAGTGTCATACACTGTGCCAAGAAGAAAAAATGATTTTATACAAGTACATGCTGTCACTGAAAAATAGTTGCAATCCTAGTTTAACCCACCAGGAACTCACCTGGATAGTCAAAATATCCATATGCTGGTGCCCATACTAATTTTCTTCATAAATAAATTATTTAACACATCTGCCTTTTCAAAAAGGTTCTGTGGCCTCCCTTTGCTCATTTGTGCAGAGGAAAAAACATCATACTGAGATCTCAAGTGCTACAGCAATTAGTAAAATGAGAAAGATGCTGTTCTAGGATTTTCAGGGACATTGTACTTCACAATCTTCAGTTTTACAATTAGGATAACTTCAGATGTGTTTATAACCTTAAGAATGTCAACATGTTTCCACTATCTACTGTGTACATATTATTTTGAACCTACTTCACACAGCAAAATATATTAATGTATTTATTTAGATTCTGATAAAGTGGTCCTTCAGACATAGTTAAGGACTTAAAGCCCTCGTATAAGTCTTATACTGATGAGTATTTAAAAATACAGAAAAATCACTAAATGTTAAATAAGAACTTGCATTTATTTTCATTGGTTCATTAGCACATTTTGATTTAAAAATAAAAATAAATAAAAAAAAAAAGATGCAAGACTCAAGAAGAGAAAAAAAGCCTGATATTCTCAGGCATTTAACAGTTCAGTGGGGTTTCTTTTTGTATACGTCTTTAAAAAGAAGTAAAGGAATAGAAGAAGACTAAAAAGCTTAAAAGAAACAGGGAGAATGAAATTTATTTTATTCTGCTTTGAACATGAAGGGCAGACATGATATATGATAGTTCTTGTACATTCATTGTTTCTGTCTGATTGAAGGGTTAGCCTCAAAAAGTGACCTAGTCTGTAGGGATCTGAAAAATGTATTTCATGAGAGTCATGCCCTTTTACGTTATTCTGAAAGTGTCCAATGACTAGTACCCACTATCTCTTCCCTCAGCTTTCAGATGACTTCAAAGTTGATGTGGCTGGCCCCAGGCAGGCACTCATTAAGAGATGCCTATAAAACTGCTTGAAGTACAACTGTCTTCTGAAAAGGAATTATGTAAAAATAGCATCTTGCTTACTCCTCATTTGCTCCCCCTCCCCCCCCCCCCACACACATACACTTATAGACACTACTATATACTTCTTTTCTTTCTCATGGGTTTATCATTAGCACATCAAGGAAAAAAAATGAGGAATTATCTTGGACATTAACAATGGTATTAATACAGACAGTCACATGTGGGCAATTAATTCCATTGCCACCATAACGCAGAGATCAGATATGCTGTAGTGTATGCTATGACCCTTATAATTGTTTCAGTCATACATTCTGCCTATCCCAAATTCAAATTCTTGGAAGCAAACAGGGTCCAGGCATATAGCTCCCTGGATTACAAGGGATTTTAATCACATTGCTTTTCATTCCTTGTTTCAAAAGGAGAGGAAGGAGATCACTAACTCATTGGGCCAATTTCTTTGCGTAGCCATGAAAGGCACAGGGCACATTACAAGCACTTAGAAGAAAATAAAAATGAATCAAACATATTTTTATTTACAAGCTGACAACATCGGATATGAGAATTAGGAAATATGCCACTACACAGTGGCAACTTTTAAGACTTGAGTCACAATATAGCTACGATATGACATATGTGTTATTTTAGACTTACAGAATGCTAAATATCAGCACAATGTTCTGTAAGAAAGTTCCACAAATGTAAAGCTAAGTGTATGATCTACTAACAATGATCTATCAATACATCTTTTTGATCCTTAAGGAAAACAAACAAACAAACAAAACACTTAAGCCTTTCCGTTATCTGAAATTATTTTCCAGATTTGTTCTTAAAGAATTTTCCCTCTGTGAAGATGGAAATTTGCACATTCTTGTGCATTTAGACAGAAGTATGACACTTCTACCATAAATAATAACACTTGTCAATATTTTCTAAGCAGTAGCTGGTACAGTGGGAGGTGAAGAGAAACAGTGGGAAATGAGAGTGTTCACCTGATTCTTTTGGTGTTAGCTTCTATTTGGTGGAACCAACACTAGTTGTGAGCTCACACAGAATAAGGCTGCTTGTCAAAAATTAAGTCATCTATAAGGTCACTAGGAAGGTCTAAGGTCTAAGGTCTTTTTCCAATTAATTCAAGTGCCATGGATTTTGAAACCTCATTTCAAACACTGAAATGTACCAGTGAAAACCCACAACTTGATGTTACATAATATTTTGAAACTTTTTTTTTCTGTTTCTTTGAAAATTGTTTGAGATGAATTAACAGCTTTCAAAGAATAACTTTTATGCTGACAAAGCTGAACTATGTACTGAAATTTTAACAAAAATGACATAATATCTTCTGACTGTTTCAGACATCTTATGTAGGCTACAATGAAAGATGATACTTTATTCATGAAAACTTTAAGCCCATGAGTAATTCCATTCAGTGTATGGAATTACTCATACCCTTTAATGAAGATACATATTTAAGTATCTTGACAGCTGTTTAGAATATACAAGGTCAATTAGAGAATTAGGGACTTTTCATGCGGGCTGATCACCAACTTCCCCCGCTCCTCCCGTGCCCCCAGATAAAAGTCCATTTTTGAGTCACTGAAACCTCTTAGAATTTTAAACAACTCATAGGGAAAAAAAAAAAGTAAAAGATAAGGAAGTGAATGAGAATTAAAATCTAATCCTTGTATGTTGATGGTCTATGTGGCAGACTATGCAGAAAACTGTAACAGTTAAAAAAAAAAAAAAAAAAAAAAAAAAAGCAAACTGACTTACCTTTTCCTAAAGAGTCTATTCTGCTTTGCATCTGTGTGCCCAAGTCCCTCTGGAGTTTTAAGAATGTAATGCATAACTAATTTTAAAGCTAAAAAAAATTACCATGTCTTTTTCTGAATGCAATTTGGGTGCACACTTGTGTAAGGTTGGGGCTGCTTATTTTTAAATGGCAAATGGAAGAGTGACCCATACTGACACCAAGAAACACCAGAGAAATCCCCTGGGAAAGGCCCAACATAGGTCATTACACCCACTGTCCCTCCATCTGGCTAAACAGAAGCAAGGAAGTTTTCTAGTCTGCCACCTAATTAATAAGAGCACAATTCCAGAATTCATTTGCAGCTCAGTACTAATGAGTATATATTGACAGCAAGAGTTTCTATTTTAGACATATTAGTGAATATAATTGTATTCCATTCTTAATGATTGGCATTTTGGATCACACATCATAAAAGAGGGTGGAGATAAAGTTTTCCTTTTTGAAGAAATTCAGTGTTGGATACCAGGGTTCTGCAATAACAGCCAAATCAAATTGTTGGAACTTAACACTGTGAAGCACTTTTCTTTCAAATCACTTGATGATTTTGAAAACCTGAATCTATATCTTACTATCTGTTTTTTAATCCATATGGAGCATTGGTCCAAACTAGAATCTAGAATTAAAAATACTAAAGCACATTGAAAAGTCTTTGTACAAAAAGATCGGGCAAGAATTGAAGTTAATTCTTTTCTTTTTAAAAAAAAAAATATATATATATATAAAAAAAGCATATTTTTTCCTCTTTGTATTCATAGAAATCCAGACATATAAGTTCTAGTTTCCCATAAAGTTATTAACTTTTTTTATCTTTTATTAATCCGGGTGTATTTGGATCTTGCCATTTCTTCTGAAGTTGCTTCTAAATATAAAATAACACACAGTAAATGACAGTAATTATATGCAATTTATATGAATAAATAAAGAAAAAATGCATACGTCTGTTTCTTGCCCATCCCTACTTCCGTGCATTGTCCTCAGACACATCAGCAATGAAGGAACACAGGGAAATAACATTGCAGCCTGTGTGATATTCATCAACAAGAATTTTAAGTCCCTCATTAAAGGTGGTATTCTAGAGAATTGCATCACAAAACAAAGAAAGAGAAGTTAAACATAAATATCATCCCAACATCCAGAGACTCATATAAACATCAGTAAAGGCAACAACAGACATTTTGAAGACAACAACTCCTTTTATACTAATTTCCAGACTACCTTAAAACCCTAAGCCCTGTGATATGATGGAACTATTATCTGTGATGAAGCATATGTGTGTATCACTTCACAAGTGGCAAAGTTGGACAAAATGACATACAAGACAGCTGAATATTTTAAAGCATATTCATGAAGGAAGATTAGTTAGGGAAACAGAATATATATGAGTTATCAGTAATAACATCCCTACCCCTGACAATTTACAAATTTACATGTTAGTATACAGTGCTGGTTATTAAAGTTTTTAAAATTGCCACTTACAAGTACTGTAATTAAGTATCAAAATATTACTACATTATTCTCCCTACTTTGCTAAGGTTAATTACATATAAATGGCAAACGCAAATTCATACAGAGGTGACCACTGTAATTCAAGATATATAGCACAATTCACAGAAATGTACATTTACATTTATAAAGAAGTAAAAAAAAAAAAATTAAAAATAAAAATTATTTAAAATAATTTGGTTTTAGAGACCATCTCAAGGCTGAGACTGAGATCTCAGTGCTACTTCCCTGATTGTACATGTGTAGCAAGAAAGTTTCTAATAAATCTCTAATTGAAAGACAAAGAAAAGTCTCCATATCAATTATTATATTGGCATAGACAGATAAATTAGTTTGTGCTAAAGACAGGCAAAATGAGGAGCTGATTACAGCAGCACACTTCCATGGGACATCCCAGCAAACATAGTGCCAGAACCTCCACTGCCTATAGCAGAGCCTGGCATTAGCATCAGTCTGCAGCTGATGATAAGGGGGTTGATATGCTTAGGGCAAGGTCTGAATTTCACTTTCAGCTACTGAATCAATTTATTGATCTGGTCCTTTGTAGCATGCCAAATTAGCTTGGTCTGCTCTCTTGAAGCTGGGATTTCCTGAAGCCAGATCTAGTGCTATACAATATGTGTATGTGAAATCTCAGCAAACAGAGTCACAAACAGTTTTTCATGAAGGTCCTGATTTTGTCTTCCTGCTTATGGGTGTCTGTACCTACCTGGATCTTTATTCAGTATACAGACATCTGAAGTCTTGATGAAATGCTACATTCAAACTTATTATATGCTCTAGTCTATTTTTTTCTCCATAATCCCCTAATATACTTTATCAAAACACCAATACTCTCACATGTAAGTATGAGCATATTGCAGTATTTGATGATTTCATGACATGAATGCCAGCATGAAAATACACTAATTTACATGCTAGGAGACATTATGGTAAAGATAATCAGAGATATAACATATGGATACAACTAGCAATCCCCCTTCAATGCAGGTATTATTAATCAATATGAAGCCATGGTAGTAGGGTAGAACTGATGTTCCCTGTGCTGGAGATGAATAGAGAATTTCAATTGACAGGACCAGAGAACTAAACTAATTTAGGTTTGCTAGTTTAAGGATTTGCTACCAATGGAAAAAAGTCAAATATTTTTGACACATTATGTCCATTGCATCTTTAAAGAATGAAATCTTGAGTAGCATAAAAATATATATCTTTTGTTATATATAAAGTATTGTACACAGATATTTAATATAAAATATTCAAATTATATTTGGGTAGGAAAAGTGAGTCTCTATTAACTCGGCTTTTTTAAAAATCATTTTATCTCACTGTAAAAATAGTAGATCATTTAGAAGAGAACACTGAAAGAAACAGCATTGGTGAAAGCTGCGGTTTGTAATTGCAAAGTTAATTATCTTTCCTAAACCATCAGTTGTCACTTAGATAGACCAGATTCTAGCAGGCTCTCAGGAGACTGACTTTATTTCATTCCTAATGGCTTGGGACCCACCATTTTGCTGTCTCTGAACATTTGGTCACTGAATGCACCATTTATGGAGTATTGTTTAATTAAGGACAAATTAAGAGAACTGTGCACAGAATTTAATTTCATATCCTGTGTAAATTCTTTTAAAGAGGGTACTAACTATAGGCATTATAACTTTTCATTATCCACTGCTTCTACAAGGTATTGACAATTTATTGTTTGCAACAGTTAAGAGTTTTGTTTACCCTTTGGGGAATTCTGCTGGCACTGCAGTTTTTTGCCTCATCATTCTTTTAACCCCCTATATGCCACTTCTGCTATTTTGTGGTGTACTATACATTTGAAAATGCACTTTTTTCACATATGTTCAAATATACTTCCACAACAAATCAAACAAGGTTAGAAGATAAGATGTACTATACGCATGTGATCAATGGGAATTCCTATGGGACTAGTGTAGACTGCATTATAAGCAGTCAAATTTCACTGAAACTCCTTATGTCAATAGTTCTGAATAGAAAGTGAGAAAACACATAGAGCTAGAGCATTCATTGTTATGCAGAACCTCCCAGTCTCTTCTTGGCATACATTTGCACAGTTTGAATGTAGTTTCTATGAACTAATTCTCCAGCTATTGCATGTGATCTGAGAAAAGTTGCTTTTCATTCTTCCTCATGCCTACCCAGTCTTTCTGCTTGATCTTGGAATCAGTTTGGATTTTAATACAGCACAATGACAAGAATACCACCAACAATGAGAAAGTCACATTTACTGAAATCAACTATGCTTTTTCTAGCTACATTCATATTTACTAAGAAAAGATTTTATTTAGAATGAAGAACCAAAGTTGTTTTATAATCACAAAAGAATATAGCATGAAAACTGATATTGTTAGTCTCTCCAAGCAACAATCTATCTCCAAAAGATTAAAAGTTTCTAGAATATTTTAACAATCCCAGAGAAGCACCCTCCAGAGCAAAGATATTCCAAACCATACAAAGCACAACTCATACCCTGCAAAGCTAGTTCTAACCTCCATCTAGAACACATGCCTCAAATACAAATTACCATCAAACATGCTTGGTTCATGTTAGAGAATGAATAGAAACAAACGAAAGCTCATACCAGCCCAGACTTCTGATAAATGTTTCTATCTCACATATAAAAGTTCATAGACACACAATACCTAATTTATACAGGAAGATTGTGTAAATATAGCTAGAGAGGTTATGTCAGCAAAAATACAGGTACAGTTATGTAGACTGTGCTTCACTTCAGGTTACCTGTTTTCATTTCAGGCTGTGGCTGTTTTGGTTGAGGAACTTTGATCTTCACCCCTCAACTCCTCTTGTCAACCATGACCAGTCTCTGGGATAGGTGGCTGCTCATTGACTCCTTTTAGTCACTATTAACAGTTTAAATAGCAGGACTTTATAGTGCACCTAATTTCTTCTGTAACTCTTCAGAAATGCACTGGTTAAACTAAGTCACACTTAAAACTGGTTTAATCTAAGTAGATTTCTGTATGTTACTTACATCTACACTAGCTACACCTACCAAATCCATGCACTCAGTTACCATTTAAGAGGTTGGAATGAGAATTAGGAAAATACTAAATGATAACAAAAAAAAAAAAAAAAAAAAAAAAAAAAAAGACTTCAAAATATTTCTTCTTATTATTGAGCAACAAACAGTAACTTAATTGCATTTGGCAAGTAACATTTTGTTCAACCTGAAAAGCACCATCTCTTTCCTGATACTTCTGGTACTTCCAAGAGGGAAACAGTATATTGCAGACTGCAAAGTGTCAACAGCTACAGGAAATACAACAGGCTCACCACTAAAGTTTTCCAGGTTAAATTGCTATCATTTCCATATGCCAGGAAAATGCCTTAATCATTAGTTTAGGATTTAGATGTGGCAGAGAACATCAGAGGAGTCTTTTCGGTCTCATGTGATTAAATCTGTCCTAAGCTTTTATTCTCTCCCTCAAACACACAAGATTCTTTAAGCAAATAAATTAGTATCAAAATTCTAATAAAATTATTGCTACTTATACATCTTTACTTCCTAACTTATTTTTGGTAACGGATTCAAATCTGACACTGTAAATTACTAGCATGTACTTACAAACTCAGAACACAAAGCACTGGATTTTGTTTGTTTTTATTTGTTTCTGTATGTATGTATGTATGTTTGTTTGCCTTTCCAGATATAATATAGCTGCCTTTTTCTGAGGAAGCTGGATATTTCACGTGTAAAGAATTAATATATATATTTTAAAGATGTTCATGTTTCTTCTCAGAAAAAGCATATAAAATTTCACTACAGAAGCAATTATAAGACAAAATTAGCAGTAAGAATGGAAGGACTATCTTAGTGATGATTGTAGCATCACTGGCATGACATTGGAATGCTGTAAGAATTATACAGCATCCAAAATCTGTCAAATGAGATTTAGGAATACAGTTCAGAAGTTATCCCCCATTGAGTCGCTGTCCATAATTCTGATACAAATCCTGTAAAGTGTTCATGTGAGGTAGTCCATATGCTAAGGGTAGCATATCATTTCAAAGCTGTCAGTTTTAATTTCTGTTTTATTAATTTTCCCATAAGTCTACAGACATACATTTCAGAGAGTATATATCAAGTAGGTTGTATCCACACAAAGAAGCAATACTGCTAGCACTTATTCTGACATACTCCACTATGAAGAATTCACACACTGTAAGGTATAGATGTAAATGTAAGTGTTTTGAGCAACAGGGGGCAGGATTTTGAAAACCTGAAGGACCAGTGATGAAGGACAAGGCATGAAGCACGGATTCAAGAGAAAAATTTCAGTGAGAGAGCAGAGGGCAATATATTTGAATAACAGGTCTGCCCTTGCTCTGTTTTTTCAGTCCTATCATTGACTTCTGTCCCTTAAAGAAAAGTTACAAGTGTTAGTTTAGCCATTTGGTTGAAGAAGCAGCTATGACCACACTATCTGGAAAAACAGAATCCCCTGATCTCATTGTAAAAGCCTGTCTGTGACTGTGAATTGCTAAAAGAGGAATGAGTTTGGAAACAATATATGAAGAACTAGTCCAAACCTTGGCTTACAGCTCAATACAATCCAGTGAACATAAATAAATAAGTAAATAAATCAGGAACCCATTGCCAGTAGTTTTCTTTTCCAGTATAATGCTTTGCACACAGTTGTTATCTGCTGCAGCAAGGCTGTGAGTACCTAAATTAACCCAGTGAATCAAAATCAGTTGTCTTTCCACTACACTTCAATTTGGACTGTAAACACACCTCTAAACCTTAGAGGTGTGATCATATAGACTCTCTGAACCCAGATTTTTCCTATCTCCTTGGAGAAACAGCACCACAAGAAAGCTGGGTGAGTAGCCAATCACATACAGACACTCTTTACCTTTATGATACCTTTCCCATCTCCAATTCTCTTAGCTCTGAGATAGACTCGCTAGGTACATTTACACTGCCAAATAAAGTAGGACTAGCAACAGAAAACTGGAATTTTGATTTTTCATGCTGCTTAAATTCTTTCTCATGTTTGGCTCTGATGGACTTCACACAGCTCCAGATATCATCTTTGACATAGATTTCTCATTTTTGAGACAGCTTCCAAAAGGGGTATGATGGCACTACTCTTCTCTCTACCCTACATTATAAGCCACAGTTCTCTGTGTATTTCCCCCCAGAACCACACTTTTCAAAAAAAAAAGATAAAGCAAAACAAAAGTCATATATAAGGTCTGATAACAGTGCATGCTTTATAAGTGATAAAATTACAGGACCAATCCCTACTCTGACTTATATGTTCTTTTCCATTTAACTAATTTGGTAACCTGAAAATTGAACAAAGGAAATTTTTCCAACCTCACCCTGCTTCTATGGAGGTTTTCTGATGGGAATCAGACTGAAATAGCTTAATGAACCCAACAAATTTTTATAAATTAGTCAATACAATAGAGATGATTAGATAATATCTAATATAATGTTTTAAAATCTAGTTTTTAAAAGGTTTTAAAATTTGCTGGTGCTATGGATTCAACTAACACAAATGTTTATATTTAGGTTAATACTATATGAACACTAAAGTATGTATAATTCCACTGTAAAATAAATTAATATATTGAAGATAATTGTCACAATGAAAATGGGTCTTGATAATTAACTAAAAATAATTGAGATTAACACTCTCTATTCACTTCAAGAGTAATTCAAAGTCCAATGTTCTTTACTTTTTCTCTCCTGTCTTTCACTCTCCTGACAATTCTTCTTTGGAGTAATTGAATAGTAGCTATGTCTACATGTAAGCTCTCAAGTTCCAAACACGCCTTATACCATCCTGTGCTTGCAAACATAAATTTCAGAACTTTCATCCAGCAATTTATCTCTAGATCTCTAGGAACGCTGAGACAGTGCTCAGAATCATAGTGCCAGCTCTCCATAATGCACTGAATTTTCATAGTGTTTGCATCTACCAAGACAGATATAATGAGTGACAACAATTGTAATTAACAATTACAATTAACATCATCTTGTGTAATCCTGCAAGGTATTTTCTATGAAAGTCCATTTTCAAATAATTTGGACACATTTGATTTTTTCATCTTCTAAATGACTGTCAGGAAGACTTATCATCAACTTACTGCAGGTACCAAGAAGTAGATTCTTAGCTTCAAAAATTAGCTGCCACAAAAATTTTCTTGCTTGATCCTACAGTTCTGGCTCCATCATTTAATAGCATATCTGGATAGACAGACGTTGTGATCAATAATATATTTTCAATATGTAATATTGTCAATATGTAATAAGCGTATATCTCAAGGACGATGGAGATCTTCCTCTTAGGTTTTATAATCTATCTTTTATGTGGTACAGGTTAGAATACAAAACTTCTGAGCTGAAGAAAACAACAGCTATACCATGAGCTCCAAGAAAACGATAACTTACGGTCTAGGCCTAAGGTTCACAACTGAGAATCCCAAGTAAAGGAGATGTCTTTTTTCTTCTGTGATATATCTCCTCAGAGAGTTAGGTCTTGAAATTTCATTCTTTTATTAATACTTCTTGCTTATAAACTGAGAAGGTTCTTCATTCAGCACAAAGGCTTCTGCAAATATCTCTGTAGATCCCAGCCTCTCCCTTCTATGGAGGAACTACATTCTTAAATCCAGGTGGAAAGGCACCTCAAGTTTAGCTACTGTGATGAAAATCATACTAAAGCTGAAGTCATTTGATAACACTTTACCTTAAAGTTTGTTTATCAAAACAAACAAACAAACAAACACGGAGGGGGGGGGTAATTTTTAATGTGATTTTTATAGTGATAGTGTCTCTTTTACTGCAAAAATCATTACGATATAACATTCTTTGAAACAAGTGGAGGTATGGAGATTTTTTTAATCCAACTAAAACAACAGTTTACCTGACTGTGTTCTCAGCCACAAATCATGGGAATGCTTTCCTACAGCTTGGCAGGTGTGATTTGGAGATAATTGCAGCAAAGGGAGGGGGCCATCACAGACTTGTAATTCTCCTAGAGAGATCGCAGGTCTTTTTTTTCTTCTGTGTAACCCTGTATGATAATTAGCCCAATTCCACCTGTCTGCTAAAGTAGCTCTTACAGTTGGGTGTCTGTGGTTAATTGATACTGTTCTGGATTAGTACAGGTTCTGTACTAGTCAACCATAACAAGCAGAAATAATTTTTGATGTTGAAAACTAAATCTGGCTTGACTACAATATCAGCATTTTACTTCAAAGATTACCTAAATAGTGAATCTGGTTGCTAACCTTTTCAAAGAGTTCAGGTGTGTTAGAAGTTTTAAATTGAAAACCTCTTATTTTCACAAAGAAATATTACATTTATTTATTGCAAAATTTAAAGCAGAACAGAAAAAAATGAGTGAAAAAAATAAATATATTCCAATAATTTCTTGACTGTGATAAATAAAGACATGATAAAATAGGGTGACCTTGGCATTTTAGTGCAAAAACTTTCCCTCAGTGTTTATTACATGGATAAATGAAAGCAAAGATCTATCATCAATGCCTTTAAATATATCCACAGATTGAGAATGAAGTTGAATCTTAGCTCCTGTGACTAACCATATGGATATTAGTTCTCCAGTTTTGCAAGTAACTTTAGCAGGTGTCTAAATCTATATTTTAAGTATTCATGAACAAAAAGTTAAGAATGCTCATGAAAACCTTGGCAACCTTTGATGAGCTGCTGGTTGTATATCCAGACAATAAATCTATTTATAGACACATACATATATAGGCCATATGACACAAACAATCCATAGTGTACATGCTAAATCAGCTGAAGGTTTCTCAGCAGTGTAGGCAGAAACAGTTTTATGGAAACAGAAATATGGGTCACAGCAGATGGGAGAAAGAGGCTAAAAAGATTCAATGGAGGCTTTGGTGGACAGAACAGATGGAGTTTGGAAAGAATGGGGTTTCTAGAGTAAGGCTGGAGCTAGCAACTAAGAGATCAATGAAGGTCCATGACAGTCAGGCTGCAAAATGACAGGTTAAAAAGGATGGAGAAGCTAAATGAGAATTTAGTGGGGATGTGAGTTGGTATAGAAGTAGCTCTTTTGCTCTCCTTTTAATTTTCCAGAAGGTTGCCCCTTTTCCTAGTTAATCTTCTTCTTCATTCCCCACAGGACCTCGAGCTTATACCCCTTGTTTATCATCCACAATCTTTCTTCATCTACCACCCTTTACTTTATAGGAAGGCCTGCAGGCTCTTTTCAATGGTGCGTGGTGCTAGGACGAGCAGCAATGGGCACAAAATGTAACACAGGAGGTTCTATCTAAACATCAGGAAGCACTCCTTTACTGAGAAGGTGATGGAGAACTGGAACAGGTTGCCCAGAGAGGCTGTGGAGTTCCCTCCTTGGAGATTTTCAAAAGCTGCCTGGGCATGCTGCTCTTGGTGTCCCTGCCTGAGCGAAGAGGTTGAATCAGATGACTTCCAGATGTCCCTTCCAAACTCAACCATTCTGTGATTCTGGGAAGTTACATCCTATTTGTTCATTCAATTTAGGCAGCAGCAGGAGAGGAAGATGGCTGGATGCATGAAGCAGGAAACAAAGACCTGCTGTTCAGCCTAGAAAGCCAGGCCCCATCTTTGGCACAGATGAATTATACAGTCTGCTGCCATAAGCTGCTGCCTACCTTGTCTTTTGGCATAATACAACTCCGTATGTGAGTGTGTGTGTTGTGTATATATGCATATGTGTGTATGTATATAGTTTAATCCAAGAAATAATGATAAAAACACAATAATGAGCTTCCAAGTATTATCAAGACTATTAAGCTCAAAATAGTTCATTGAGGACCAATTTCTAAGTGCTAAATATTACAGCTAGATTTTGCTTTTATGCAAAAATCAATGCAAACACATGAATCACTGAAAAGCGTGCTGCAGCCTTCCAAAGTCAGTTTCTAATTAGCAATCCATTGATCCAAACAGTTAGTACTACAACTATCAGGGAAAAAATATATTCTACTAACTGCACAAAAAAACAGTCATTTTTTTGCCCTTCACAATTAATTTATATTCCTTCCAGAACTGAAGAATATACCACAGGTTTGCATCTTTATCACTGTTTTCTATGTTCAGCAATATTTCTCCTTTCACCCTGTCCCATCAATTAGAAAACTTACTCAGATTGTTGGAATAAACCTGATAAAGAATATAAAGGAGGGAAAATCAGGCTTTGAAAGAACATCTTTCTCAGTAGAGGAGATCATTTTATGCTGCTGACTGCCTGGAAGAAAGGAATTAACCTACCCTCTATTATCCCACTATAACAACATACATTTGTCCTGTAGTTTTGATAGGTGTTTAGGATAGTGAAAACTGACATCATACTAGAATCAAAACTGATAAAGTGACTTAGACTTTAAAAGGTTTTATTTGTTTTGTACTCAGTTTAAAAAAGTTAATATGTGTAAACCCTTTCATATGACTGTCAATAACTTACAGAAATGTTTAGTTACTTCCTATTGGAAACTTGTGTCCATTGTAAATAAAAGTCATAGGAATATCTTCCAGAAGTAAAGGAGATCACAGATTTCATCATGGATATTATTTCAGTATGAGAAGGGAAATCCTAAGAATTTCTCTGGTTGATATCCTCTTTTTATATTTGCTGACTTTTCTGGGAAAACAAGAAAGTATTCATAGACTGAATAGAATCCTACAGGATGGCTGAAGACAGACAGTCCACACAAAGTTAAATATGGCATAATATCAGCTCTTTAAGTCTTGCACTTTTGTTTCTAAAGAAGGAGTGCCCAGTATTCATTAAAGTTCTTTTAATGAACAATTATTTGGTCTGTCTTCAGTGATCCATGGGGTCCCCATCAGCCTCCATTTGGCACCAGGTATCTGATATTATTTAACCCATGATCTCTATTCACCTTCAAATTCTAAATCATATAAGGCTTTAAAAGCAATTGTTATGATTTGAGATAAAGGATAAATTGAACTACTTTAAAGATGCATTAAAACTGTGGTTTGCCTCCTGTAAAGAAAGCCAGTCTTAAAGTTAACATCCACAGAAAAGTATACAATGATGTCATCTGATTAGCAGCATTAATATCAAAACTCAGGGAAACGTACCATTTAAATTAAAGTCTGAGGTATCTTTTTAATTCGTGACTTTAATATATACAGAAAAAAATAATAATAAAAAAAGGGGGGGGGGGGGAGTGCCCCTTCACTAGCATATTAAATGGTGTGCTTAGAAAAAAAAGGCTTATTTGTAAACCTGGTGGAGGTTCTCAAATTTCCGTCAAAGTACTGGTCTAATTAGAACCAAAATCTCCATTATTAAATGACCTTTTCAACATTTCAAAATTATATGGTTTCTCAAGGAAAAAAACAGAACAGGAGAAATTCTGTAAAGTTATTTAAAAATATTTTTTGCTGGTAATTTCAAATGTTATGTATTTTCCATTTTCCACCTGGCTCCATGTGCCTTGTTACAAATGAATCCCAAGGCTTAGCTGAACAGAATCTTGCACAGAAATGATAGCACCTCTGAAGAAACCGATGAACCAATTAACTAAAAAGAATATATAGCTGAAATTATGGAGCAGCCCTGGAGCTTAGCAGAAAAAAAAAATAAAAATAATACTATTCCCAAATACTTAATACTTAATAATATTAGTAATAATACTTAATTCCCAAATACTTAATAATTCATCTACTGCAGGTGTAGAGCAGTTTCATTCTGAACCTGAGTACAATCAGGTAAAATCATACACATATGGAAAATGGAGCCAAAGATGGAGAGAATAAGGTACAAGAAGAAATCTTGGTTGTGCTGTGACGTGTTTGCTGTCAAGACTGCTTGCCATAAATTGTCAGCTTGATCAAAAGCCATTGTTTTGTTTCTGTGCTATATCTTGTAGCACAGCTTTTATATATATATATATATTTATTTATTTATTTATTTTTTTTTTCCTGAATATAGGAAAGAGTCCACCAATTATAATTCTGTGTTAAAATTTAACAAACAAACAAACAAAAAGAAATGTTGGGAAAACAGGTGTTTCTATTAAATTCTATGACTTTTAACACAATTTCAGGACACCCATTTGTCTTTTGCTCAGATTTTCAATGATGAAACTAATGGTTATGATTTTTTTTTGTTTGGTATTGATGGAAAAGTGAAATATTAATATTAAGTGTTTCTTAACATATTTTTATTAAATTCTTATGAGTCTGGAAAAAAAATGTTCTGTACATCCTAAGGAATAAGGAAAAAGTGATTTGTCCCTTTTATTTTCACTTCAACTTATACATTCTCAAAGACAGAAAAGTGTGGTTCAAAGAAGAGTGGTGTCACCAGCTCAAGAACAAGTAGGACACTAGAGGGATAATTAGTATATAGTCACTCAAATGTTCCAGCAGTCTGATCTCAGCAGTGATGAAAACACAGCCTGCTTCTGTATTTAGGGATCATCAGAAAAATCATCACACCTATTAAGAGTGTACTATTCAAAATAACAAATGAAAATTTCCATGTGTTATTGTATGTAGGACCCAGATATGTATGTTAAATTTCTTTCTTTTCCACTTAAATGACAATATAGCAAAGTGTTCTGTGGATTTTTTTTTTCTATAAAATGTACCAAGACAACATGCATAACTCTTTAGTTGGCTTCCCTCAGTTATTTTGATGTAACCTTCTGATATGCCTCCAAGATTCATGTACATTTTCTAGCATACATGAAGGCAAAGCAGAAATTGTTTTAGGGAGGAGCCTGTTGGTCTAAGAAATTTTGTAGCGGGATGCTTCCAGTAGGTAGATGCTTCCAGTGAAACACATGATTTCTACTTGGTTTTCTCAGGTATGAACTATAAGATTGAGGCACAAATATAATTAACTCTGAAAATCTGCCCAGAGAGTAGTATTCCTCTGAGCCAGAAGATAAAAGGATATTTTTCAGACAGTAGAATTCCAGTGGTCACCTTTCAAAATTTGGCATTGTCAAAACCTGTCAAGCAGCTGTCAGCAAACAAATGTTGAAAGCAAAAGGAATATATATATATATATATATATATTTCATTTCTGAGAATGTAAAGGAAAGTGTTTCAAAGCTCTCAACAAATGGCTATTCTTTGATCTAAACACACAGGGAAGTATAACAGCTTCAACTGCTAAAGAAATTATCAGTGTAATCATGTACAACAGCGTGTGGATATTTTTTTAATTATATAATATATATGCCCATTGTGCCATTGTGCATCTCACCTCTGCCAAGTCCCCAGAAGACTTGATATTAGGCCAAACTTTAACCTGAGCTTTGGAGGTAACTGCTAGTCCCAGTTGGCCCACATGAAGTCAATGAGTGAACTTGCTATACATCTTAAATGTTAATTTAGCAATAATACAGAAAAGCAACCTGTAGTTTCTTCAGCTACATCTCCCAGTTCTCAAGTAAATTTTAGTTCTTAGAATCTTGTACAAAATGGAGTAACTACCATTGCCATTGTTTGAAAAGATGCAGAATCATAGTGAAATTGAAGAGCACATCATTGGCATCTAACTCCATGAGAGTGCTACAAGCCTGTAACTTAACATCTACTTACACCAGCAGAGGTTTCTCAAAGTGTGACAATGTTCAGGGCACACTTGTTCCTTGTAAATTTCTTTAAATTTGACTTAGTTTACAACTTGGTAAGCAGGTAGAACCCTACCTCTATGTCAACTAAAGCTCTATTCACTGTAAGAAGTGACCCTGAATTCTGCTTCTGGACATGTCAGCTTTAGTCCACCTTCTAAATTTCTTTACGAATTGGACCTTAATATTTATGAATGTCCTAATGTCCCACTCATCTTAAATGATTTGATACTTACATATAGATCTACATCAGCAATGGAGATCATCATACAGATCTCTCCATCAACAATGAAAAATGTTAATCCACTTTTTTCTGTTTAGGAAGTAAAAAATAAAAAAAATTTATTAATAAATTATGCAACGCCAAACACGTGTACCTGATCCAAAACACATTAATTTTCTATTGAACAATTAAAAGGAAAACAAAGACAATGACTTCAAGTGCAAATGAAAAAATAAAAAATAAATCAGTTTTCTTTAGAGACATGTAAACTTTAAGATCAAAGAAACTGCCTGGTACTGTTATTAAATTTCAGGGAACCAAGGCTGTTTTGCAAAACCAATATTCACAACGGAATTTCTACTACATTTTTGCCCTGATTCAATGCTCTAAAAAGTTTGTAATTTCCAGTTTTTGCTGCAAAGAAGTTATCTCAGAGTTGATAATCAAAAACAAACAAACAAACAAACAAACAAACAAAAAAACTGAGAAGCATACTATCTACTTATAGTAAGATATCAATAAGATGAAACAAATAAAGCTCTTAAAATATTGCTGTTGACACTTTTATCCATAAAGAGCTGAGAGGAAAAGGAAAAGAAAAAAAAAAAAAGCAGTAAAAATAATATTTTAAAATATTTCATGACGAAGAGACTGCCCTTTGCTGCACAATGGACAAATTAGTCATCTGAGAATAGGGGAAATGCAAGTTGTAGTGTATGATTTGTTCCCCAAACATAAGGAAGAACTGTAGCAATTTTAGGGACCATTAATATACCAGTTCAGGTAATGAATGAAGAAATAATGATGTCCTTTAACAGATAGATTAGCCAAAAATTCTCAATGTGCCAAAGTGCTTTTAATAGTAGCATTCTCTGCACAGTAATATCAATCTGAAATCTGTCTTGTTGATGTATTGAGATAAACTGCTTCTGTGCTCCTGATAAGAATATGAAGATTCTGTGATACCCTTTTGGTGTTATTCATTTGACCGAATAACAGTACTGCACAAAATGCTGACAGCACACTGTGAATGGAGATCCAAGAGTTTTCCATAATGTAGTTCAAGCCAGACAAGAACGAAAAATAAATTCAAGGGTTTAAATATCATCATTAAGAGATTTGGCCATTATGCCATACCTGTATGAAGCTTCCCAAAACACTAAAATTTGATTAGTTAGTGATTTGTTGCTCCAGGACTAGAAGCAACATTTTTTTTTTCCCTCCTAAAATTTAAGTGGCCAAAACCTTCAGGACTCTATGGAAGACAAGTGTTTTCTAGTGTAATTTATTCTAGCATTTGCCTAGAAAATGATCAATGTATTTTATACATGCCAATCAAGGCATTTGAACTTTGCCTTCACAATTAATTCAAAGTAAAAGAGGGCTGAAGCATTCACATTTCTACATTCATGACTGCAGCTTGTTTGGCCTTACATGGCTTTACATTCAGCTACCATTTGGAGGATTTTCTTTACAGCCACAAGGGCTAGAAGCATTTATCTGAAAATGCAATTTCTGTGCAGGTTTATAACAGGGTAGCAACATCTGTCCTCAGATATGTTACTAGCAATAGTGTCACCAGTTATATCTAAATTGTGCTTTAGCTGGGCACTCAGAATAGCAAGGAGGCCAGAGCCCTGTGGTATACTGCAAGGTACAAGTGTTCTGAAGTTTTGCTATAGTCATTGTGCTGCAGCCAAGAAATGGTAAATGTAAAGCTGAGGTGTCACAATCAAGGTATTTCCAGATGGTGGTTATATACTGGTAAGACCTTATCTGGAATACTATGTACAACTATACCCACCAAGATAAAAAAGGAACTCAAACTAAAAAAAATAGGGCAAGCATGCAACAAAATAAGCAAGAAAGTTAAAGTGGATTGCTTTGTTAATCTTAACAAAACAAAGGCTGAGAGAGGGTATATATTGCCATCAGTAAATGCAGCAGTGGTGGACACTAAGGATGAGTATTAAGACTGATGTTGTCAGAAGAATAAACTGGTAGATATTGACCAAGGGAAAAATTCTTCTGGTAATTAAAAGACATTTCACTAGGTTACAGCAAGGAGCTTATGGAACCAACCTTCATTTAGAGGACTGAGGGCAAAAATATATTTGATAGATCTCGATCCTTTTATGAAGGAACTATATGATGTGTTCCTCCTGATAGCAGGAGAGTGGTCCCAATGCATCAATCTTTCTTCCTTTCTGCCTCTACCTTTCCTTCTTAATACCATTTAGCTCACATGTATAACAGCTAAACAGTGGAGCTTGCCTCTGTCATTACCTTCATAGCAGCATCTCGTGCATAGAGTAAAACAAAAATAGTGGAGACATTACAATTCAAAAGCTAAAAAAAAATGTTGTGTTCTGTTACTAAAAAGCCTAACTAAGGAAACAGTATGGCAAATGACAGCCAGGAGGCAGTTGACTTTTGTGGAGTTATACTTTTTTTTTTTTTTAAGTGCATATATATATGCACACAAGATTTTAGTCAACATCAGTTGGCAAATCTATTTAGCTATTCAAATGGATTTTATCTCACAATGTTGATTTCTCACATTTATTTCTACTCACTGTGCATAGAATTGACTTCATTATGCCAATCTTTGCCAATGTTAACTATTTCTAAAGGTTACCAAATACGTAATCATATATGACATGAGAAAGTACTTGCATTTCAACCCCCCCAAGAAACTGAGTTCTGAGTCATTGGTACTTTCTTCTGCTGTAAACTGTAAGTGAAAAACACACCCCAGATGTACATGGTAGAGTAAAATAAATAAATAAATAAATAAATAAATCAGATCTACCATTCTTCTTTATTTGTATATCAAAGAGCTGTGAAGATGTTGCAAGACGGTGTTCATATGCCCTTCTGCCAAAACTTCACGGATACATTCTGACCTCTTCAGATGCTTTTTGTTAAAATGTTTTCAGTTGAATAATGAAAGCCAAAGGCTTATGATGCATCTCCTAATTAAGACAAACAGCATTCATTTCCATTTTTAAATGCTATGTATTATTTTGCCTCCATCTTTCTTCTTTTTTGCTTTTCACTGTATCCCAACCATCAAATGTTAGACTTCTGATTCTCCTGCAAACAAAGGCCTGCACAGCTGTTACTTTGCAACAAGCACATTATGGGCCCCATCCAAAGCTCATTGAAGTTACAGTCTTTCAATTGACTTCAAAAGGCTATGGACAGACTTCATTTTTTAAGCTATATCTTAATCTGTGATGCATTTTTAAAGCTGAAAAACCTTTAATGCGCTGATGTTTCTGCAATCTACTACAACAGGAGATACTGGAAAGATGTGCAAACAGAAAAAAAAAAAAGAAAAAAGAACGGAGTTAACTTTTCACAAAGTGGTAATACAAAATGTACTCTTATGATACTGCTGCCAACTACTTTTAAAATCCTAATAATGTATTGTTACCCTATGACAATACAGAATAATTTTAAATTCCCATTCATAAGGACTCCAATTATAATCTAATTCAGTTCAGATTAACCATGTTTGATGGCAATTTCCTTAAAAAAAAAAAGCCTAAGATAATGTGCTACAAATATAGTTTCAATGCTAATAAGAGGCAGTTTAACTGTCTAGAGAAGTTCATTCTGACTACATTTTCATTGTAGTGATAAACAGTATATAAAGCATTACATAATAAAGATTACATGTTTAATATAAAAAATGACATTGTAACATACAATTTAGTCAAACCACTGTTAATTTCACTTTGGGTATCCTACTCTTTTAATAAGCAAAAATGTAATTTTTCTATTTCTACACAACTATGACAGAGTTGAAATTGGTGTTAGCAGTGTCACTACAGATGCATCTGCTTCATATCATAATGTAATAGCTATGAAAACCCACAGTAACTTTCGATGTTTAAAACTGCAGCATCTGTAAGCTGGGCATTTTAGTTCATTACCACTTCAGTTAATTTTTTTTTTTTTTTTTCCTGAAAATTATTCAGTAAACTTTTATGACAGCTTTTGATTTTCACTATATTTTGCAACACTTATTGACATAAGTTGTTTTCTTGTGATAAATGTAAAATGATATGGAGCTACATTGCTTAGACCAGCTGAGGATTTGATCCAAAAAAAAAAAAAGATTCTGACATAAAGGCCCTGGCACAAGGGCAAATCAGGAAAACGTATGAAAAAAAAAAAAAAAAAAAGATTTCTGCATTAGGTTTTAATCTCATTGAGATCATTAATAGTCATTCCCTTTCACTAGAGGACATGTATTACCATACCTATAATCTTTATTATTAACATCTAGCTAAGATACTTTTCATACATCCAAAAAACAGCAATTATATTCCAGCATTTCTGTAGGATTTTTAACTCTTATACAAAAATTTATGACTGAATGAAATCATCTGATTGATACATAACAGTAACAACCAAAATCTCATTTCCTGAAAAAAAACAAAAACAAAAACAAAAAAAAAACTGTCAGTTTGGATTGTGTGTTATTTGGAGAGCTAAAAAGGACTAAAAGGGGATTCCTCCTAAACTGTGCTATGCAAACAAGAATGACCAGAAATTAGCCAAGTTATGACTGACAGATGTGATGAAAGAGACCCACGTGGAAGTTTGTTCTGTTTTATATGAAACAGAGATTAGGGCATTGGTCTCCTTTAACTGCAAATAGCCTATATAGCTAACTACAGGGACAAAATGTCCTCAATGAAGTTGTTCTGTTAATTTTCAGAAAAACAAAACAAAACAAACAAACAAACAAAAAAAACAAACAACACTCTTTAAACCAGATTAACTGTATGATAGTCACAAAATGGTTCTGAACATTGCCTTCTGAACACAGAAGACCTAGACCTGAATTCCCACTCAGAATGAGAGACATGAAGCAAGATTTTGAACTTATATCTTCTTCTCTAACAAACGTTGTAACTAAGATGACTGAGTTCTCTCTAACACCAAAAATTCTGTCACTGACTGAGTTAAATATAATATGCTTTTTTCTTTTGCTGAGCCAAACCTATCCAAAGAGAAACAGAACTCTGTTTCAAGAGAAAGACTCAGAGTTGTGTCTTGGAACAAGCTGAAGCTATGGTGAAGATACATTTATAAATCTTTTCTTATTAATAATTCTATCTAATATCCTTAATCTGTGTAAATTACTCTGATGAAGTTAACACATTTTGGATAAACATTTGATTTGATTAATCTTCCTGAATTGTTGACTATCACTCATACTTTTTGAAGACTTTCTCTTCTTAATGATTAAACTGAAATGAAATCCTGCAATTTTCTCCAAATTTGAATCCAATCGGTAACCTCCATTGTTTTTTTTCCCAATGGTATAAATCTAATCCATTCTGAAGGGAAAATGGGGATGCTAACAAAACAGATTTTAAAAGAATGGAATAAAAGGATTTATTCATTCTGTAAACTATTGAGCATGTCCCTTTGGTTACTGTCATTCTTGAAGTCCTTTTAGTATTGGGAATCTCATGTTTCAAATGAATTACTCACTGATGACAAAAGAGAGATTAAAAGCCTTTTGGGCTTTGGTTACTACGCCCCTGCTCCTGGAAGGCAGAGGGTTATATCACTGACCAGCAGATGGAGACACAGTATACTTCTTGGAAATTGATCTGCAGCTCAAGGTCCAGGTAGCCTTACAGTTCTACTGATAGTGGCTTTGCAATTAATTAATGGAACAGGTTATCTCAATCCAATCCCAAATCCATTTTTGGAGTTTTCCTCAATCATAAATTATTCTGGATACTAGCAAATACCACTCTAAATATTCAAGTTGCTTTGATAGAGGCAGTTTTAATTTTAAGCATGATTTTGTTGATATACTTGTATAATAATAAGCTGGATAAATATTTAACTATCATCTTTCTATGACAAATAATTTCTAATAAAAAGAGTTTGTTTGTTTGGTTGGTTTTTTAAATAAATCTATTCATCTGGTTACATGACAATGGAGATACTAGACTCTCACCCACTCATGCTTTTGAGTGTGAGTCTTATAAATTCAAAAACTTGTGTGTGTGTTTTTTTTATTGTTGTTGTTTTTGTTTTTGTTGGTGGTGTTTTTTTCCTCATCTGCACACTCTCAAATAGTTTTATTTGTGTATCCCAAATGAATACTTGAAGAGCTACTTTGGTGCTCTTTGGTGGTATTTGGAACTACTTTTTGAAATGATACTACCTATACCAGTTCAAATTTTAACTTCTCTCAATGCTCCTTAACTTGAAAATATTTTTCTACAAATACCACCTTCCATAAATTCAACAATTTTAATAGTCACTGAAAACAAGAGTTTTAAAATGGATTAATTGAAACAATCTTTTAAAACAGCCAAAACACTGATTTTCCATTGGGTACAACCATGAAGAATCTTGAAATGATTCATCAGCAAGCTCTGAACCCTGTGCCTCCAGATACTCAACACGGAGTTTAATCAGTTGTATCAAATAGCATCAGCATTTTCTTTTATTCTCCTCTTGGCTTCAGAGAAATACTGACTAGCCATTCTCTCAAGAAGCAGAAAACAGCCAAAGACTGATACATTCATTCTAAATGTAAGTTGTAAGTTGGACATCAGTTGTTCTAGACACTTGAATTCTTTATTATGCTGTTTTCTATCAGATTTTCCATACAGATTCTGAATTAAATTACATGATAAATTCTGGAGAATTGCAACACTGTCTTCTCATGTATGATTTGAAACCTAAGTAAATAGCCAAGATGGGAACAAAGAGAAATAAGACACAGTTTACTGTTATGCAGTGAATCTGCTGTGACTGTTTCTCTCATGGCTGGATGAAAATGGCTCAGCCAGGAGGTTTGGCAGCAGTCAGAAAACAGCTAGAAATCTGAACGATCAATAACAAGAAGACCTTTTCAAAGTGCATGAACTGAATTTCTGGAGTTCTGCATTCACAGAGGTTTGAATCAGCTTTAGGGCACCAGAATTCAAACTACTCATGACTAAATAGATCATAGTGGTAGGAAGTAACAAGTATGAGACAGTGGGTCTTGTGATTAAAGATGAAGGGGGAGAAGCACACAGCATGTTTCTGAGCATGCCATAGAAACTTTCACTGTCTCTTTTCTACAAAATATTGAAAACACTGTTGAAATGCAACTTAGTTCTTGTAGAGTCCTCCTCTAACACACTGGCTAGAACCAGAAAATTCAGTCACCATGCATCCATAAGCTCTGGGGTCCACAGCAGATCTAGAAACTATGACAAATCAATACAAAAAGTTCACTTGTCTTTGATTCTTATGACTCCACAGAAGCATCTTCCTCATTCTAATAGGAGCAGTCAGAGGAAGCAGAAGTCACATACAACTTATGTGAATGTTTTGATTACATTTGCCACAGGTTCATGCACACAATTCCTCTCAGTTCCCTCCCATTTCTCAAGAGCCTTAAATTTTCTTATGAAAGGAACCCTCACCTTTTAGTTAGTTCTATTTTTGAAATCCACCTGCTAATGCCTACTTGTCTTGTTGACAACAAGATTCATTTTAGTAGTGTTCTCCTGATCTGAACTAGAACACTAATGTAGTTCTAGCTACTGATTACTTGCCACACTGTCAAAAGAGTGGATTATTGTTACTGTGAAAAGGCTATAATTTCAGATACATATAACTTTACCAGCCCTTAACCTCCTTGATGTTTTCCCAGTCAACTAAATATATCATTCTGAAGGAATGTATGGGGAAAAGAAAAAAAATAAATAAATGTTTTTAACTAAATTAATGTAGCTGTTACAGAGGCAGAGTAAATGAATTTGTATAGATGTGATTTTTTTTTTTTATAGATGCATTTTTTTCTAGCAACATTTTAATTGAGGATTTGTAGCACAACTGTGATTTAAGGCAGAATACAGAGCAAATATTTTTTGCTCCTGTTAACAAAATCAATTCCATTTTGGCCCAGTTGACAGTTATGTACATGTGTTCAGAAGATACTTAGCAGAACTTCACAGTTTATTTTCTCAAGGACTTTCCCTGGGCATAGTCTGGCATGAATGACAATATGGACTAGGGGTACAGAAACAGATTGTGAATAGATTGCTAGTGAACATGGAGAAAACAGAGTTGGAAAATAGAGGGAATGGATGAGTGAGAAATGGAAGAGTACATGTACTTCCAATTCTTAATGGAAGCAGCCATTGAAGAAAGAAGAACACTAAAATTTACTGAACAAATAAGCCAATAGAAGCCACAAGAAGCTAAGGGAAGAATAAAGCAGAAAGCTGGAACAGGGACAGCATGGTAGGAATGAGGCAGACTATGCAACACTTTGCCCCTCTTTCCTACCCGAGTGTATAAACCAGCTTTCAAGTACAGTGTGTTAGTGACACACAGCTATAGTCTTTTTGGATGGCAAATGACTCTATGTACCAGTATTTCCTAGAAACATGAGAGATTCAGGTAGCAACCTAAAAAGAACATTATTTTATATAGAACCTCAGAATATGTGTTGAACCTTATAAAAATTTGTTTTAAAACTTCTCAGGGGATTGGTGATAAAGATTAATGGATTTTCTACCCTTCCTGCATGATTGTCTCTGAAAAAGTTCAACATATTTTCTTTGAAAATAATGACAAATTTGTGTAGCCTAAACTGTTCCAGTTTTCTTTGGAAGGAATTATGTGTGCAAAGTATTTAATTTATATTGGATAAATAGCAGATTCAAAGATGTATCATTTTGTTACTTCATTGAAACTCTCCTAATAAAATTAACAATTTAAAAGTCCTTTCTGATGGTAAAAGTAATGTGGATACAACCATTCACAAAGTGAACAGAAATAGAATTTCATCTATTAATACTGAAAACATGATTTCATTCAAATCATTATCAGTCACTGAATCATCTTTGTTTATGACCTGGCAGGTCATAATAACAAACAAGCCACTTTTACTACCATCATGTTCTAAGATACTATTATTATTATAATTATCATCACCATCATCCTAATTGAAAAAAAGAAAGAAAAAAAAACACATGAGGACCATTGTCAGCTATTACATTTTTTTGGCTTTTCAACAGAACCTGAAATGTACTGAAGTGTACTAGGAACTGTGATTTTTGTATATTGTGTATTTTAGCTTCAGTCCTTGAGTTTGATCTTTCTGACTTCAAATATCTGTGCCCAAAATAGCTTTTACATTTAATTCTCTTCACTTAAGAGAAAGAAGGTGATATTAGAGCTGTGTCTATGATATAGACAGCGTCTATGTCATTCATTAATTCTCTAATGATAGGAAAATTTCAAAAAACTAGCTGTTGTTAGAGTGGAACAAATCAGACTTAAAGAGCTGGTGAGTCTGACTTTTTATTTGCTGAATTTTACCTTCAGCAAATACTGCTGAACAAATCCTTTTTTTCCCCAAAGGGATGGCTAAAGCTGATTTGGGTTTGAATCTATGTCAATATTTTTACTTCAGACAAATAAGAGTGATTAAGATATGGTTAAAATAAGTTTGTCAAATCTGTCTTAATTAACAAAATGAATTCTGAATTATTCAAGCAGACAAATGAAAATATAGATAGCAATAACTTCTCACATTCCTAACATTTCAAATATATTTTAGTTTTTAAAAAATATAAGGAAAATGAGCTTTGCTGTAGCAGCTTCAGCATGGAGTAAAAATGTATTTACATCTACATTCTAACTCTTTAGAAAGGGTTAACAGTGAACATTTTGAGCAGTGATGTTTAAGAAAGTGGTATAAGTTAACCTTTATGCCCATCAACGCAAAGTCATTCCTTGTTCCGTGGTCACACTTTAGTTACAATAAAGCATGCTTATGGAACACATAGTCAAAACTTGTTGTCAATTATTTAGTATTCCCATAAACCATTAGATGGTCAAAAATATCTTTAATTGATTCCATCTCTACCTACACTACTTATTATTTATTAGTATAACAAACTTCTCCATGGGAACAGCTAATTGTACCTCCCCAGTGGCCACTTCAAGTGGAATAAGCATTGCACAGTGCTGCCTAAGATACTGCTGAAAGGTCTTCAGCATTTGGGATTTGATTAAAACTGTATTACATGTACACATCAGCAACTATTGCTAAAACAAAACGCTAATTTAAAAAATTCTTCTGCTATACTGCTTAACACAATTGAAAACCCTTGCATGCATGGAAAGAGGAGGGCGGGGGAGTCTGCTATCTCTATTTTTTTCCCCCTCAGACAATAATTTTGTGATAGAAATAATATAGCATTCTCTTGTACAATGAGAAGGGAAAGTGTGAACTCTACCAGCTGCACAGTGGGAGAGACCTTTCCTCTGACATACATGTTGCACAGCCAGCTACTGCTGTCTAAGCGGCATGTTTTTGTTTCCTTTTTTTTTTTTTTTTTTTTTTTTAAAGACATAATTGTTAATCTGTTCTATAGTAGAAAAGACAGATGTTATGGAAATAGTAAGCCACATTCTGCTTAGATTGTTCTGTGACAACACATTCCATAGGCAATGCTTCACAAAGAAAGATTTGGACAATAAAGCATCCATTTTGGGGCTTGCAGGTGAGTTGCAAATACTACTAAACAATATCAATATAATAGCACTGTAAGCATATTATAACACAATTAAAGTGTTCAAAATTCTATGTAAGGAATAGCAAACAATTTCTAAAGTGACCAACATAAATCAAGATTTACAAATATATTATAGGCTGATTATTTATTTATTTATTTATTTATTTATTAATGAACAGCTATTCTCTATATTTAAAATAATATCTTCCTTAATCAAATTCAGAGGCCTTTTCCTGAAATGAGCAATCTGTGAAAGTGTCCAAAGATGTGATTCAAAATATAGCTGTCTGGTTGAGATTACTCTTAGTTCTTTTTCTGCTTTAAGGCAAATGGCATATCTGGAAATGATCTTCAGGCAATTGCTATGAGACACTTTTCAAAAAATGGATTTTAATCCTGAAGAAAAGAGACCCACATCCCTTTCTGCTGCCTGGACCACATAAATGTAACCACAGCAATGGATTTAGGTCATAGAAAAGCAAGGAAATCTTCTCATCCAAAACAGTATCATGAATTTGTTCAGAATTATCATGGATAGCACTGTAGACTCATATGACCTTGAAGGTATGAGTGTTAGTAATACCAAAGGTGAAAATAAACTCTGTCAAAACATTGGTGAACCTGCAAGTGAAACCACCACCATTGTTTACAGTTGGAGGTGCCATGTCCCAGTCCAGATGTTGGCCATGGATAAGGGTACATTGACTATAAATGACTATATAGTCATTTAACTCATATTGTCCTCCATTTGAAATATCCTACTTAATGTTCCAAATAAAATGAGAATAACTTTTTCATTTTTTCTTACTCTACCTTTTCTTCTTCTAATGTTTAGGAGGAAAGAATAAATTAATGATACATGCTATTAAACTCAAAAACTAAAAACATTTGTGAAAATGAACATTTTTTAAATACTTTTGCTGTGATATTAAGGATTTCTCAAAAAAAAAAAAAAAAAAAAAAAAAAGTCCTTAAGTAGTAAACTAGAATTTAAACTGCCAGGATCCTCCAGACATTAAAACTAAGTAATGAAGAGCAAAGAAGAGATTAAAAAGGGAACAAAAATTCAAGTGAAAGTAATTAGTGGAGAAAGCAGCTGAGATGTGGTGGACAAACATTGAAGCAGAAGTTAAAAGCAAAACATTAAGTTTTAGAGAGAAGAGAGAAACTAAAGCTACTTAATAGTCATCAGCATAAAGTGACAGGAATAACAAAGTTTTAATTTTGAAAAAGAAATATCTTACTCTCTACACATGGATTAAAATGTAGGTTTTGGTTGTAAACATTTGTTTCATATATTAGGTTAATGTCCTGTATTTCAAATATATAGCCAAGTCCTCTAAAACTGGAGACTTACGTTTTCACCTGTTATAAAATGACACAGTTTCACTGGAGTTGGTAGAGTTTCCCAGTCAGAGGGTGTGGCTCTTAATATTCATGGCACAATGTCACCCACTGAGATTGCAGTAGGTATCTAATGTGCCACACTTGCCACTCAGCTGTGATTGCATTAACTTACCATCTCCTAAGTGCAGGAAGGATCATGGAGTGGTAAATGCTGAGAATATAATGGTTTGTGCAGTAAGAGAGTTGCCACCTGATTCCCATGGAATCATTACTAACACCAGCAGAATAAAACTGAAATTAAACACCTTACCAATTGTCCTTGTGGCTCCTCTCTCTGACAGAGGAAAAAGGTGTACCTGTGAGGTGACGATGGACATCTTACACAACTCCCACACCCAGATAGAGTTTCTGCTTTTGTGCAGCCCAACATCACTGGACACTCACTGTAGAATTGCTCTGCACATGCACAATATTACTAAACAGAACATTTACAGTAGGGCTGCCCATACATAGTATCAAACTTTCTGCACTGGCCATGATGTGTCCTTCATATTGGGTGCCCCAGACACATGGGACCAGGTCTTGATATTGCACAGAGGCTGATGCCCACCACAGCAAATAGGGAATGTTACAAAGGGAAAAAGGTTCTTATTTCACTATTGCTAAAACAGCCTTAAATGTAATTTTAGGACAAATATTCCACTTTATGACTTTAACCATTTTTAAAAGAATAGCAGGCATTTAGATAATTCCATTAGCTTATTTTCTGCAAAATCTCCCAGCCTAATTTTGATTTAAGTTATTTTCCTGTATATGAGGCAGCAGAGTATAACAGATACTTCTGTACCCCTAGTGCCTGTACCTGTTGCAATCACTACTGCTTCTGATTTCTCCTATGAGAATAGTACCAGCTATACTGTATACTATACTATACAGTATACTGTATAGTATACAGTATACTATAGTACCAGCTATACTATATAGTACAGTATAAATGTATAAAACATTTATATTTATTATTTAGATTTATTTTTACCGGCTATAATGTGTGGGTAGCTTGCAACAATATAAATCATAAATAACTTTTTAATGCTTTTGTAGTCACCATGAATTTAGAAATTAAAATAAGCTTAGAATCATCACTGCTTCTCTTCTGTTTTTGTTGTTGTTGTTGTCATTGTTTTTATCTACAGAAAACAACCCGTCCATTAGATTCCAAAAATGAATGAGATATGTAAAAGACTTTTAACAAAATTGTTTTTGAATAACAGTCTGTATTTTTCAACATTTTCAGTAATCACTTCTACGAACAATTTTATTTCAAAATCCGTTGAAATCTGCTGTTTTATTTTGATCCTATTTATAATGAGGGAAGGAGGAGTTAAAACATAGGTTTGTAATTGATCCCATTATTACCTCTAGGAATGTTGTTTTGACAACAGTAGACTGACTCCACCAACACTTACTAGATGATCTTTGCCATGTCTTTTAATTGCCATACAGCCAATTCAATAAAAGTAGCATATTAATACATGCCTCCACCTTAGATGTTTTATGAGGTATAATTTTATTAGCTTTGCTGTAAAAGTAGAATTAATTAAAAGGATCAAAATGTTCATCCTATAAAATTTCAGCACCTTGTGCTGAAAAATTTCAGTATATATTTTAACCCTGTCAATAAGACAATAAATTACAAAAGCACAAATACTTTATGAAAACAAAAAAAAAAAATTGTCAGATTGAAGATGCTCATAAACTGTGCTTTCCAGTGAGAATGGAACAAAAGAATCACTGAAAAGGCATCACTGAAACGCATGAGCTTTAGAACTAGGGAGAAAATGTTCTCTTCTTGAGAAGAAATCTAAAAGTAGAAACTACTTTAGACTATCACTTTGCCAAACAAACTTGCTTTCTTTACCTAACACTTATTTAAAACTTTCCCCTATAGCCTGAAAAATACAATTTTGTGTATTCTAAATACCCCAAAATAGGGGAAAGGCTCCATAAAATCCAGGCAAACCACTTGATTTTGTACAGATTAACATATCTGGCTTGATCATAATGGTAGAAATATGGAAAACCAGTGGGAATTGTTTTGCTGTTATTAGGACTCACTATAAATAAAATATGAAGCATATACTCCAAGAAAATAATCTCCACTATGATTACAAAGAGATATCTAAATGAAGAGAGGTTTCTCTTGCTTACAGAGTATACTGAAACAGAAAAACATTGTAAACAAGCTTTACCAACCCAACTTTTTCTGAAAATGTAATGAATTTTACAATAGAATATTGTTTTCAGCCTTGAGCACCCCCAATTGATGCCCAGATAGTCTCTCTATTAATTTACTCCAAATATGCATTCTAAAAAAAGCAAAATACATAAAAAACGAAAGAATCACTGATAAAAAAAGCAAACAACAACAACAAAAGCAAGCTATCAAGACTTACTGGCAGAAAAGAAGGGAAATGGATATTTTCAAAATACACAAAAACTCTGCTTAAATGCTGTATCTGAAAGTCCTTCTATTTAAAGGACTAGTTACTATACTGAAAAATCTAGAAGAGGTATCAAACAGTATGCTCACTAGCCAAAGACAGAGTAGGGGTTATTAACTTTAATAAAGGACTTTAAATACATGAAACTGTGACAACCAAATGTTTGGTAGTAGAAACTCTGGATTCATAAAAACTAAAGTCTGATTTTTACATACTTAGGAATACTTTTATCTGTATTTATTACACTGTACTATTAATAATGTTAAATAAATTGAAAGTAATCTTATATATAACCTATTAGCTACCCCTCAGTAATAATTCAAAATTTGATAAATCATTAGTAAAACTGTCTAAAAAAAGAAACCACGTTTCCCAAATCATCACACTTTCCGAGACACTTTTCAATTACCTCTGCCCAGTTGCCTGTGATGTCTCATCAGTAAAATATTATGCCTATCACATTAGAGTCTTGTTTGTTACCAGGACAAATCACAGAATCATAGAATGGCTTGGGTTGGAAGGCACCTTAAAGATTATTTAGTTCTAACCCCCTTCCATGGGCAGGAATGCCACACAGTAGACCAGGTTGCCCAGGGCCTCATACAACCTGGTCCTGAACACCTCCAGGGATGGGAAAAATGAGATATCCCTTCATGGGATATGGCCTTTGTAGCAACAGCAGTTGTTTGAGCTATCCCTGCCTCTCAGTGGCAGCGAAGTCTCCAAGAGTCCTCAACTCCCTACCAATATTCTTTCCCTTCTCTGGGCAACTTTAAAACAGCGAACATATACTTCTCCATATTCTGAAGAAGGTGCTAAATTTCCATTTTCCCTAATCCAAAATCTCTAATTTATTAATTTTATGCTTCCCATTTTAGCCTGGGGTCAGGTTATGCATCCGTTTAATCCCTAAATCAGTTTTCATCTACCAATCATTTATTTGTCACTTTTCCCTCAATTTACCAGTGCAACTCCACAGCTTCTTTTATCACCTGAAAATCGGATATAGCAGGGCTTAAATCTTCTCAACCACATGACAGGAGAAATCAACACATTTTTTTTCACAAAGTGCCTTCTCCTTAATAACACCTCAAAATCCCCTACAAAAAGAGAAAACATAGATGAGGTGACCTTACATGAAGAATCCCAGCAGTGATACAGGAGATGTCTATCTTTCCTTTCTGTAGAGGGCACAACACTAGGGGATATTCAACAGGTTCACTTGAACACTATTACTCTAAACAGAACAATAATAATTACCAACAGTAATTATTATAACCAAGATATCACATGGACTAGGTAGAAAAGTCCTCATCATTAAAATCACTAAAAATTAGTGATACTGATTAGTTCTTGCCCATATATTAAATATACAAAAAAAAAAAAAAAGTCTATAAAGATGTAATGGCTACTGTAATATTAAGCTACTTTTTCTTTTTTTAATGACCTCAGAGTTCTGTTATCATGTTTAAATGTTTAATGGAGAGTTTACTACTACTCAATTCTTAATCACTTTAAAATATTACTCTCTCCTCCTTTGGAGAGAAAAAAGGATGAGAATTTTTTTTTTTTTTTTTTTTTTTTGGGGGGGGGAGGTGGGATTTAATTGTACAAGTCCACTAAAATATCTTACACCTTACACATAGGCTTTAATATTATTCTTTAAATAAGAATTTTTATAGATCTATTAAGTTCTGCTTTTGTTTGTGCTTTGGATATTTTGGAAAGAAGTTAATCCTGGATTGTAAATTAGTATTATAGTATCCATCACTTTATTTTTCTATGAAAATGTTACCAAAAAAAAAAAAAAAAAAAAGCCAACAGAAATCAGTTTCTATTTTTTTAGCCTTTAATTCTAGAAGCAAATATCTAAGAGGATTCTACATATGTCTCATATTTTCCCTAAGGCTTCAGTTCATATTTCAGAAATAAAATAGAGATTTCAGTTATCCCACTGTTTTTGTACAAAATGTAAAAAGGAATACCCAGAATTTTCCATTTGGGGAAATCTTACTCCCGTAAAATAATCTTTATAAAAGTGCATTTAAAATGTAGTAATATAAAAATGTTTCTAAATGCATATACACATATATAGGTATATATATACATTGTCACAAATGCATTCCTCTCAAACACTGAAATCCTCAATTCACATCTTCTTCTTAATAGCGATCTAGAATAAACATATTTTTACTCTGGAGATGACCATGACTGTCTCATTTGCTTTATAGGCACCTCAGCAAGCTCAATAGCTGCAGAGAGGCAAAGGGACATTTCAGAGTCCATTATTTCTTTGCATTGCAGCTCCGGGGAGTAACAGGAACAAATGTACTCCCAATGAAAAGAAGCCGCCTATCTGTCAATGTCTAGTCTAACTGATGGCTTCTAGAAGACATTAAAAAAATGCAATAAACAAGACCAAATTAAATTATAGAGAGCAATGGGGAAACTGGGTATAGATCTACCTCTTGGCTGTAACAAGTGTTATCTCACATCCATCCATCCATCCATCCATCCATCCATCCATCCATCCATCCATCCATCCATCCATCCATCCATCCACGGATTATGTAGCTCACAAATACTTTAGCTGATCAGCAGATTTTGTTAGCTAGTGTCATTATTGATCAGACTTGAAGTCAAAGGACAAAATGTCTTCTGTATTTAAAAGAATGTTACCAAACAATGTTGCATAGGAATGTTACCCAGATAACACAAAGTAATAAGAAGTTGAAAGCTGCTACCCTTCCATGTACTTTTGGAAAATACAAGTTGTGTTTCTTATCTGCCCAAAACATATCCAGGAATAAGTCTGTGAAGACTTTTACACTAATCACAAATTACTTCTGCTATAAAATAATACTCGTAACAGTCTGGCTGTTCTATACGTGTGTTGAACTCCACTTCTGTCCTGAGGAAGAGGAAAAATAAAAATTTAGGGGAGATAGAACAGGAAGGTACAATAGATTACTAGCAACAGCCTCCTGCTTGCTTCCTTTAGAGTCCTTGAGGACTATTAGAACCCACCTATTGTGGGAGAAGGAGCAGTTACTATTCTTTTAAAATTAATTTGTGAATATTTTCTTTTAAAGTTTCTGAGACAGGTGATTAGTAAGCTAAACATGTGTATTGACCTGTCTGCTGAGGTGACTTTCATTTTTTCCAAGCAGCAGTGGGGTCCAGCTTGGAGAAAGGTTGATAGAGTCAGTTATTGACTACCTTAGTGACAGCATTCACCAGCAATAATAACTTATAAGCAGACACATTGATTATACTTCCTTCTGCTATATTTCAAATATTTCAGTGTATTTTCTAAAAAGTATTAAATAAATAAAATAAAATAAAATAAAATAAAATAAAATAAAATAAAATAAAATAAAATAAAATAATAAAATTAAATAAAATAAAAGTGGAAGTATTAATTTGGGAAACACCATCCAAATAGGTTAGATTCTTTAATTTGATTATTTTGGGGACGAGTATTTTCAAACTGTAGGTGGATGAAATCCCTCTGAATTCCAGAATGGTCCCTGTTTTCAAAAGTTATCCACCAATAGATACTAGGAGTCTAAATATAATAAAATCTGATTTTAACACGGAAAGATATATTCTGTTGTCACGTCATAGGTATTTGTTATTTTCTGAAATATTTATTACAAAATTAGGTAGTGCTTGGAATGCCTTTCCTTCAATTAAAAAGAAAGTGAAAAAGTTAAAGGTTATGCATTTTGCCTTTTAACCCATCAATTTAATCAATGGAGTTAAAGTTTTATATCTTGCATGAATCTCTTGCTAATATTCTTTCTCATGGCAAAACATATCTGAATTCATATGTAGTCTTATCAGCGTCAATGCCACTCACTACTGTATGACGCAGAGAGCTCCAAATAAGTTTGCTTTGAAAATAAAAACTCCAGAATAACCTGTGAAAAAGACTCACCAACAGGTAATTAGCTCTATTTCTGGGCATATATTTGTGCAACACCATATGAATTCCTGGAGAGCCTGCCCAGGTTTCTCTGTCATAGGGAACACTCCTCTGCAGACACTTCCTTAGCTAGTCAGTTGTTCAGTTGTCATAATTAACAATGGGCATTGTTAATCAGCATAAGGATGTCCTGGCTCTGCACAATAATAGGGACATATCCAGTCAATGCCACAAATGGGAGCAGCGACATAGAAATGCTGCTGCAATCAAGTCAGGTGACACAAAGTGCATGAACTATACAGGTGGTGCTAATGGGAGAGGCTATCCACCCTAAGTAAATCTACCCCTGGGTAATACTTTATTCTGTGCCTAGCAAACAGGATACTGGGCAATAGGCAATAACTTTTTACAGACTCCTGACTGTAGGTATGCTTAAAAGAGATATTTTGCTGGGTTTTATTGTCGTTGAACCATATTTGCTCTTCTGACCCCACTGGCTTCAGAAAGGACTTTTTACTGAGTAAGGTTCAATTCACTTTCAGTAAAGGTGTCAGAATCTGATCCAAAGGGATTTAAGCAAACTTGTTACAAAGTGCTGTGGGTTTTCTTATTGCTTGATTCATGCTTTTACCGCTTTCCCTTTTAACACTAGGTTTAAATTTAAGTGTCATTTCCAAAGAAATAGCTATGATAATCTGTGGTGAGCTGATTAATAGCACTTACGCAAATTTCAATGACCACAAAGTTGTGAATGTGTCTGTGTGAGTGATCTACTTCTTATAAAGTAAATGAGTCTTCTTTCACATGTTTAATAATACTCAGAATTCTCTTCTCCTCCTCCCTTCTGCATTCACTCTGAAGTCCTCTCCTTCTCTCATTTGTTGTTGTTGTGGCAAAGTTATTTTTTTCTTCACTATTTCCACTCACCCACAGTTAATCATTTATGGCCTTTTCCACTGCAAACGTGTAGAAAACACGTAAAAAGGAAGCATGTTATCACACAATCAGCAACTCCGATTACAGTTTGATCAGAACTGACATCACTGTGGTTTCATTAGTGATATTAGATAAGTGCAATCTATTTTCAATCTTTTTTTTTCTTTCTTTTGCAATGTCAAAAAAGACACTCACCCTGTCCCAACTGGTTCTATTTGACAGTGACAGGACTGCATACAGGATTCCTTTCACTTATCATCTCAAGACCATTTTACATGCCATACAAATCAAATCTACACATCTCTCACCATCTCTATCAACCTGCCCAGACAAAGGATTGGAAGCATTACAACCTTTGACTTGTTAACTTATTTTTCTCTCTTTACAGCCTAAAGCAACTCTTAAAATGTAGAGGATGTATGTGCAAACAAGAAAGTTTTGCAATATGAGTACTGGGGCAGAGAAACACTCCCACCAACAAGATTTGTCAATGCAGATAACATTCTCCCCCTTGTATTTCACGTTACACATTCTAGCCTACGTTTGGCAGCTAATATAAAATAGGTACATATCCCAGTAAACCTTGATTTAATTCTTAATGTTTTTATTTTATTTTTTATTTCTGCAATTCCAACAAGGGAATGAGTCAAATGGGGCACTGGAATCCCTTAAGAAAACAGTGATTTGTCTAGTAAAATAACCATTATTAATTATAAGTTACCTATTTTTCATTCTATAATGCTTCTATGGCACTCTTAAAAAGGAATGGACCAGACCAATAGTCACTAAAAAGATTCTTCAAATTTACCTTTTTCATAAGACTTTTTTTTTTCCCTGTTCACATTCATGAAAACTAATGCCATCCTGAGTTTCATTAAGAGACTGTTTCTTCCTCGGATATTTTCAACTAGACTGAATCAGGAACACACATTCACAGGGCATGCTTCTTGAGAGGAACCTGAGAAAATCCAAAGATCCTGGGAAAGCCAAGG
>NC_140124.1:38400496-38415496 GCF_964035555.1 Netta rufina | reverse complement strand
TTTGTTCGATGAGTATCTGAAATCAGAATAAGAAAACTGAGGTTAGGGCTCATTCACTGTTTTTGTTAACCTAAGTTCCAGTACCAAAAATGATAACACTAACTGGTTTTTAAATTTGATTCTGAACATGCAGGGACCAAGTTCATATTTTTTGTCGTCATTTAGGTAAAATCTGTCATTTTTGCTTTTCTTTCTTCTCTTTTCTCCCCCCCTTTCTAGTAGACATATATTTTACAGTCTTCAAGACTGCAAGCAGTAAAAAATAAGCACTACACCAACTTGTTTATCACAGTTATCAGTGCACTTGTTTGTGTGAGATTTCCTGTGTTAACAGAAAGGAAACATACTAATAATAGATAGCAAATACATGTTTTTGAATTTGTGTAACTGGGCTTACTATTTATATTTTGTACAAATTAAGTAACTGTGTGCTTGGAAAGAAAACACTGAGAAATCCAAATCTAAAGTGAAACAATGTGCTTGTCAATAAAGACAGCTTTTCACCAACAACTCAATTTCATTAAAAACAAAGAAAACAAATTTAGACACCTGCATCTACAAGATAAAAATCCATTAGTTTTGAGTAAAGGTTAAAGATTTGCTTCAATAACTTCAGAGGAAAATGTCTTAAAATAAACACTCAGTTTAACAACAACAACAACAAAAATCAGGTAAACTAACGTTAAGAATTATTTTGAGCTGCTGATTGGGAATAAGTCATAAACATACTTTTTTCTCCCTTAATATCTTTATACACACACCAACAAATATGGCTCTTTTCCCAAATACATGCACATTCCCCCTACTAAATAGTCTGAATAAACATTTATTTCTTAAGTGTTATAGATTTAAGTGTTTTTCAAGTAAACATTTTATGGAAGTTCTCTAGTCTAACAAATTGTGTGAGATTGCATTGCAGCATTTAACCTGAAATCTGGCCATCTGAAAGGTTTATCATCACACCTATGTTGCCTTCAGTACATAGCAGAAGGACACAATTCACTTGAGTCACCTTGATCCAAATGTTAGAAGCCTTGTGCTCCACACCTCAGGTATTATTTTACAATGCCTCCACAGTCCTTTGCTACTTAGCTTTTTGATTCCATTACCAAATTCCCTTCTAGTTACTTCTTTTCCCTTTAGGCATTGCCGGATATGTTTGATCTTCCAGACACGGGGCTGAAAAAGTACTGTTATCCACCTGCAGTTGGCCATGCAAAGATTTTATTATCTTCAAGGCAGTAAAGAATTCTCCTTAATTGATCTCTTCTAACCAAATACATCTTAAGGTAAACCAACGACAGCTAAGTCAAAAGTCATTGTGAGATTTTATGTTAATTATCTGTGAAATAAATAAATAAATAAATAAATAAAACTTTCTCAGACTGGAAAAATACCTTGAGCCAGATTTTCTATTTTAGACATGAATGCTTCATACATTCTTGCAAATATATGATATATGCATGCAAATCAGATATTTACATCTGCCTACTTGAGGGTGTATATATTTGTCTATATGTGTGCAAATAAGCAAGTATCCATGACTAACACTGAAAAACAAGGAAATTAAAATGACATCCGTGTCCTTGTACCTGAAATGAATTATTTTATATGTGTATCTCCTGAAGTTTGGGCAATATTGAAAGATGATTTGCAGATTTTAACCTGGAACTGAAGATGGATTGTGGGAAATACCTAAGAAGTCTGACTCTAGACCATGTGACCAAGGTGAATCTTCACTGCCTTATGCAAGAGAGAATTCAAATCTATGGGACCAAACTAAAAACAAACAAACAAACATATAAAATCAGACTCTCTATGTGAATTGTAACAAATTATTTTCTGGTTGGAATGATTATTTGAAAAGCCTGACAAAATACATGTATATGCAGCCATTACAAAAATCGTCAGTAAAACTGGTCAAAGTATAGACTTCAATTTTTCATAAACATTCAATTTTTTAGAAAGTTTTGAAGGAAGGCAAATCTTATCATAAAGTGTTAATGAAAATCTTAAGAAAGATTCCTGCTAAAGCAGCCAAAAGGAGACATAGCAGAAGCATCTGTACATGACAGGTAAGTGGACAGGCCTACACACAAAGCTATGAAATCAGTCTTTCATTTTCCTCAGTAATTGTTTATACCAAGTTTATCATGTGATTCTATGAAGTATATCACATGCTTTTAGCCCAGTAAATCTCTGTTCTCAGGGTACTTTCAAAGGAACAGTTCTGTCTTCTTTAAAGCTTTTCCACCCTGTGGAAACATCACTAAAGGGAATTAAATTCTCCTGGTATTTTCTGGGAGAAGTCTCCCAGATTAATAAATAAATTTATTTATTTGTTTATTTATTTATTTATTTATTTATTTATGGTGAGAAAAGGAATAAGACCCACTTTCCCCTTTAAAAGCAGAATCTGGACAGTATACATGTAAATAATCAAAAGATCCCTTCTGGAGAATTCAGTAGATTATTTAGCCTTGAATACCAAGATAGTCTTCTCCTATTGCTGTCTGCTTCTTATCTCCTCCCACTAGTCCCTTAGCCCAGAAGAAATGACAGTGAAAAGGTAACAGAAATTAAAATCAATTCTCGACACATTTGAATAGTAAAAATGGCATTTGAACAGCAATACAGATAGAAAGAATGCTTCTGAGATCTATCTAATTGTGGTAAAGGCTTTTTAATGAGAAATGGTATGTCTCTGTGCTGCTTCATAATTCACTGTGCCATTCTAGATGCCTCTATAACTTAAATACAATAAAATTTTAGTAGGATTTTGAACACTCCCTAAGTTAACAGGTAAGTCAATTTAATGTCATAAAAAGAGATGTAACTCCAGAGATTTTAAATAATTTAATCAGGTGTAACCATTTCTTCTAAAGTTCTTTGGTATTTTCTATCAGGCTAAAAAGCACTACAGTGTATTCTAATGAATGGCTACAGGCAGCAGCAATGACTGATTTCATTTCATGTGCCTGTTGCTGAGCAGTAAAGTCATTCAGCACATGCCAACACAGGTTTGGGAAATTCTGAAGAACCATCTGCACTGACCAAAAACTGCTCAGATTTGGCTTTTGCTTCTCAACTGTAGTGAAACCACTAATTTTGATGGGAAAGGGAACACACTTTCTTTTTTATGTAAGTTTTAGATTTCTTCTATTTTGAAGTAGGAATTTACTTTTACTCTAGTGTTTATAGCTGAAAGTTTGCCATTGATTTTAACTAGAGATCACAGGGGTTTTTTTTGAGGACTTCTACAGGTACCCAAGGATCAACTTCATAGAATCAGTTCGTGTTGGAAGGAACCTTAAAGATCACCTAGTTCCAATCCCCCTGCCATGGGAAAGGATGCCACTCACCACCCACTAGAACAGCTTGCCGAGAACTTCATCCAGCCTTGTCTTGAACACCTCCAGGAATGGAGCATCCATAGCTTCTCTGGGAAAGATCAGTGGGCATGTAAATGTCCAGAAAAAATAAAATAAAATAAAATATATAATAATAATAATAATAATAATAATAATAATAATAATAATAATAATAATAATAATAATACCTATTAATCCTTTGATTTTGGGGAAGGAAAAAAAATTGATCAGATTTACCCTCCCTCCCCTGATAGTACTGCCATAAACTCCTTAGCACCCTTGCGTTAGCTACTTGCTTGCCTTTGGTGATGGACAATAAATAAACAAAATTTTGAGACTTCCATTTGCCCTGCAATATGCTCTACAATAGGCAACAGTTATCACCAGTGCTGCTGTAGTCTTTAGGCCATACTCATTGTTCAAGGCTCATGAAATACAGATCAGTTTAAGGCTTTTTTTCCTCAAATGAAATGAGTTTGTGTTTATTTTGTACTCTACTGTGCACCCTCTCACATGCCCCCCACTGTCTGCCCCATGTGGTAACACAGCAGAACAAGGTTTGCTGTTGTCCTGGGAGTTTATTTTATGTTATTGCTAGTTTGCATTTTATTAACCAGGACTCAGGGGAGACATTACATCACCGATATTTGTGATTCTATTGCAAGTTTCTCAATATTTAGCTCCCCCTTGCCTTTTTTTTTTTTTTTTTTTTTTTTTTTTTTTTTTTTGGGTGGGGGGCAGGGGGCAGGGGAGGAGGAGGGGAGGGAAAAGCTTGGGAATGTTGGGAATGTTAAAATCTCAAATAATGGAAGGTTAGTCTAAAAGAGTGCACATGCATACATACACACAAATAGGTGTATTGCTTTTAAAAATCATGCCATTTTTTTAGCTGATCTCATCATTTAAAAACTTGATTTGTGATTTTGAACATTTGTGTTTGGCAATGTGGGATAGTTGGGCAGAAATTGCATAGTTTTTATTTCCTTTCAGTAGGTATAAAATACAGGAAAAGGAAACATAATTTGCATAAAATATAATTTGCAGATTTTCTTTATATGTAGTAAAGTTAATCTGAATAATTTAAAAAACTTTTTTTTCTTATTTTCCCTATTATTCCTTCTTTATCTCTATACTAATTGATTTCTGCCTTTATTTGCATCCTAAATGAAGTCAGGAAATACAAGTAGTCTTAACAGAAACCCAATCCTTGAAAAAATTTTTACTGCTTGGACCTCATATAGTTTCTCCAACTTTCTTATTCTTATTCAAGCTGGGCAAACTCCACAGTCTTCCAGGTTTACTAAGCACTAAAAACTCCTTATCTACTCTGAATTAAAGTTTACCTTGTCTCTTATGTGATTGATATACATTGAATGGTAGAGTGAATGGTCATATTTTAATCATGATGTTTTCCCCTCAGTTTTCTGACTTTACCTTAACATGTTATCTTAATTAATTTTACAGCTGCAGTTGTTTTGCTTCTTTAAGAAAGGGGTTTTGATTGGCATTTGTATAGGAAGGTGGATTTCAAACAATATTTTAAGAGAAAATGTCTGTTACGTAACTCGAAGTCTAAAAATGGAAACAGTTTTTAGTTATTAATACAGAATTTTTAGAGCATGAAACAAATGGATCCTATCATGCATGAATCAGTTTGAACTACTGAACATACCTTTTTATTCATTGCTGCATAAATTTTCTGTGACTGATTAGGATTTGTAGTGCACTAAAGAAAAAGCCAAATAGGATATATGTAAAATGTTGCTTAAATCTACTAATTAGTCTTATGTATATTCTCATGATACACCCTAATAGCAATGAAATGGGAGGAAGGGACATTGATTCTGAGTTAGTGGTACTTTGTCTTCATGAACAACTACATGTTTGACAGAACACCAAGAAAGTATTGTTTATATCTTCTAAAAGATTTTTCTGTGTTTCTTTGAGTGTTGTTTACACATACCTCCATTAGTAATTTTTTCCTGACCACTGAGGTAATGAGAACATAAACCAATAAGAATGAGACCAATGCACTCAATACTGGGTGCACAGAGTGTGAGCACAACACATCACTGGGTGGATTTATTAGCCCTATCAACACTGTTCTGTCAGCTTGCTGTTGAGGGCCACAATCATCCTTAGGCATAATCAAAGTAAAAGTGCCCCAAGCTGAGGGACCCTGTCTATATCTATGTTGCATGACCTAGGCACAAGTTGCTTCAGACATGCTGATTATTCCACAAGCCTTTCCAGCACCCTTGAGAAATCTCAGCTAGTCCTTGAGATGCACCCCACTTGTGATCCCTCAGGCAGTCTCCTGTAAGGAATTCTGTCTGCCTCTCACCATTATCTACCAGCTTTTCTGATTATCAGGAAAATGTGGGAAGGAGGGAGAGAACGTGAATCCAGACCTCTAGGCTATTAGCCTTCTCCAGTTTCCACAGAGCTGTCTGTACCTGTATCTGGCAGCATACAATAAAACAGCATAACAAGTACCTGCCTCACAGGCTTAGCCTGCCTGAATCCTTAATGGAACACAATGGTCTTTCCCACTGGAGATCGGACTACCAACATATCCCACAATTACCCACCAATATGTGAACATATTAGAGAAAGTGTTGTGGCTTGGCCTAAAACTATCAGAGCTCATAGGAGTCCTCAGCAAGGCTGGAAGAGATGGAAGAACCTTATGGAGCTTATGGGGGGGAAAAATGTGAATTTGAGAATCAAGGTACCTCCAAGGGTGCAAAATCAGAAGATCAGACTTGGTTTGTGGAAAGTTGGGCCAGCATGGCAGCCAGGCACTAAAGAGGGAAGAATAGGGAAGTGGTTTGGATGATAGGAGACAAGGGGATGAGTACGAACCATTCAACACTACCCTAACTATAAATAACTTCTTAGTGATATGGTTTAGTGGAGGACTTGTTAGTGTTAGGTCAGAGGTTGGACTCGATGATCTTGAGGTCTCTTCCAACCTAGACAATTCTGTGATTCTGTGTAACTTCTCTATCAGTGTATCCCTGGGTTTGGATCCTGGCTGTAGGCAGACCTCTTACCATTTCAGAATTGATGCACCTCACCATGCCTCTACTAGGTTTGGGGACAGGTTGGCTGACACACTGCAAGCCTGTGGTCAGCCACTACTATGAGATAAAATAGGTGCCGGCCTGGGTCAGGGCGCAGCACTGTTGAGCAGAGCTCAGCATTGGCTGGTGGCAGGCCTTGTCCTGAGAAGGCAAACTGCGGTCACCTGTCAAGACAACACTGTAGAGCAGAGCCCAGCATTGGCTGGTGGCAGGCCTCATCCTGAGAACGCAGAATGAGGTCACCAGTCAATGCAGGGCAGAAGGCCTAGGGGTGTGAGGGTGAGGAGGCTGAGGAGGCCCTGCCACCACTCAAGGCTGAAGGAAAAGGGAGATGATGCCCCTGCAGCTGTGTGGTTCTGCCCAAACAAGGGTCCTCTCCCAACTTTGTCTGTGGTCAGTCCCACTGACTCTCAGGGGAGATTCCTTGGCAGTGTGTTTGGAGGGGATCCAACCCAGCACCATAGTGGCAGTACCAGCAGCTAAATAAATTCCAAACATAGGCATTTTTCCAAGGCACTACATGTTTCCAGGTGTACTGGGCCACACAGTAATCCCCACTGCTCTGCAGGGCAGGTGACAGCTGCCTCAGGCTGGGGTCTCGTACAAGAAGGGGTGACAACAGTGTTTCCTTCCCCATAGCACTTTGGCCACATGGCTTTGAAAATGTCCCTAAGGCCAACCTGAAAAGTGGGCAGTCAGGTGGTTTGGCAACAAGTGGCCAGGCACAGGGTGCTCTTACAAGACAGTGCAGAAGCAGCCATGGGAAGACCAGCAATCTGAAGAGGTTCTTTTTTGTGTGTGTGTGTATGCAGAGGTCTTGTGAAGAAAAGGTCTTCTCTTTCCATAGCAAGTAAAAAGCAATATATCAGGTACATGGAACTGTCTATGAAGAATTTTCTTTATTCCTTTACCCACTGGAAACTTTACATATGTAAGACGGTATAGTATATACACTTGCAAAACATATATTAGTCATTCACAGAATAATGAATTAATTAAAATCAGAATGTTTCTGATTTCAAGATGAAGCAGTCCTATTTGTGTTTTTTGTTTGAAGGGAAATGCATAGGTCAGATATTATACCTGGGATTAACATTAGTCTCTTAGTTTCACACATAGATTAAAATCTTAATATTTTGTGGCTAAATCTCACTGCCTCGAAAATCCCCTTTATCCAGTCTCAGTTGTCCTTCACTGTTTTTGATGAATATGCTCAAGTCATCTGCAGAGAACCTAGAACTACCAACAAAATTCAGGTCTGGGACTTCCTATTACAGTGCCTGTGTAATAAAATATAAAACCTATTGGAAGAGAAAAATATGCTGAGGAGCAACATAAGGAAGTTTTCTGCTAATTGTTCCATGAAACACTCCTGTAAAAAGATATGTTGGGCTAGGAAATAAATGTTAACGCTTTACAAGTGTAAAGAAGTACCCATCATCTGTATTTCCACAGTAAGGAATGCACAGCACATGTACAATTCCACAATGCTTCATGCAAAACCTTTTATACTGTCAACCACTTTACGGGTGGCACCATGCCACTTGTTTTTTCAAAACTTTTGTAGAGAAAACAAGTTTTCTCTAATGTAGCTTATTAACATGTATACAATAGCCATCGATTCTTCTGTACAGGCTGCACTCTTGCAAATTAATATTTTTTGTAAAATAAAGCTCCGCCAAATAAAGAAATCTGGCAGTATTCCAAATGAAATGTAGTATAACTTTTCTGCAAATCAAAGAAATGCAATTGCTAATAAAACACTAAAACTTTTTCTAGCACTAGGTTTTTCTAGCACTAGGCAGATCAAGTTTAGAGAAGGAAAAAAACAGTTAGCAAATGAGCAGGAGTATCAATTTATTTTTGTTTTGATTTATGATCCAGGTATTTAAAGATATGGTCTTTTTCCTGAAAATCAAGAGGAAGAGAAAAGATGGAAATGAGCTATAGCCAGTTCAGGCAATGCTTTTATAGCTCTTTTGCTATGAAAGCACATGAGATATTAGTCTGTGACTGTCTTGGAATAGCTAGATGAACCCCAAACTTTTTTTTTTTTTTTTTTGGTAAAGAAGATATAGCCCAACATTTTATTTATAAATGGTTCAAGTCTTCATATCTGTGTCTAGATGGACTTAACACATAGGTAATAAACTAAGGAAAAGAGTAGGTTAGGAAAAATAAGTTGGAAAAAAATCCAAAGCATATGCTTAATCACCTGTTTCTGAAACTAACTTGATTTTATTAACTGATTTAAATAAAATCAAGATTTTAAAATCTCATTGGGAGATACGTATTTAAGACATTTCAGAATTGAATTACTTTAAGTGTTCTTGTATTGGAAAAATTCAGAAGAAATATATTATACTGCACCTTTTTCTCAAAAGTCTGTTACCCAATGAAAACCAGATACTAGTCAGTATGAAAGACAATGCTGACTTATGCCTTATTTTCCTTTGGCCTCCAAGTATTTATCTTTTCCTTTATATTCTAATCTGAATTCTTTAATACTACTAAGGAATAATTTACAGACTTACAGATTCCCATGGACCAATTTTTTCACCATTCTTAAATATAAGTATTGCATTTTTCATCCTCTCAATTTATTACTGCTAGCTTGGTAATATTTACTACGGTTATGACACCTTTGTTATCACACCTACAATAGTACGGAGCTTTTTTCAGAATCAAGTGAAAGACTACATTGTTCAGTAATCTCCTGAACTTCCCAGTTCTGATTTCCCTATCTTTATTCTAACTATTAAACTTGCCTTTAATCCGGATGGTTAAAGTCACCATCCTAACTTAAAATGAAACACACCTTGCACTAATGGAGCCAAATCTAGATGACACATTGTCTTTAGCCTGAATTCCTGACCTTGCAGCCCACCTCTCCTTTCCCTGCTCTCATCTGCTTTGTATAAACTGAAGAACTTTTTTGCCTGAATATTCTGCCTTTGAGGCAGATAAAGATCCAAACCACCACAGAAAGCTTTGTAATGAATGCCAACACCTTGAACTACACTCAGGAACTAATTAGCAGTTGATGTAGTAACAAGTCAAGAAGCTGTTAATTCACACTAAAAAAAAAAATAAAAAAAAAAAAAAAAAAAAAAAGTCAAGCCATCCTGAGTAATTCATTGTCAACACGCTCATTCAGGCATTCAGGCAGATGTTTACAACTGGCATGCACATAGAGTGTGTGCATGCACATATGTACACACACATCTGTCATATACTGTATATATATACATGCTTAGGTTTGCAGATGATACTATCTCACTGAAGAAAAACAAAGTATAATTTCTCGAGTAGGATTTCCCTTGTGTTTAAGAAAACAGCACTTTTCATACTGGAAAGGATGTACAGATAATGGACCTGTTCATCGTTTGGATCCTGCGGGCATGACAGTATGTCATTGAGGAACACAGTTAACTACTGTACGTCATATATCAAGTTTACACCTTTATTTCCAGAAATCAAAAGAAGTCAGTCTTCTCTTATGTCTTTTTGAAAGGAGATCCTCTCCATGATGAACACATGCCAAATGATATGGAGATAATACATAAAAGCATTTGCTGCATTAGCATAAAAAAAAATAATAATTGAGATTGGTCATGTCTTCTCATGACACTGCCAAGTAGGTTATGCAGGTTCAATATGCTTTACTATTTCACTTACAGCTCTGTAGTTGCTCATAGTTTCAGATGGAGCACAGCAATATTTCTCAACAGGCCTTGTGCACCGTGGTCAGACACCCCATTGTTCTGTTGACATGCTTCCTGCTCCTCCAAGGACCCTGGGAGTGTACTATACTATATATATACTATATACAATATATATACTATATACTGTATATATATAGTACACTATATAGTATAGTACACTATAACCACGACCACTATAGTGTACTATACTCCAAATTCCATTCAGAAAGTAATGTATTTGCATGGCTTAGGATCAAGACAGATATTCCCCATGATTCTTTTTGCTTCATCTATGTTAGCACCTTTTTCAAAGAGTGGCTAAGTAGCATGGAGAGCACACCAGTGAACGCCAGTCTCCCTGACTGACATACATGTATAAACAAATTGCCACCAGCAAATCTATACTCAAATGATGGTCTGTAACTCAGAGCACTGAGGATTTACAAGATCACTGAAAACACGTAATTCCTCCTCCTACATATTTTCTTAGAGTAACCATACTATATCGCTTTCAGAGTCAACTAGCTAAATCTGAATTGTGCTGCAGGTAATCAGAACTTCAGGATGTCAAAAGCCAATTTCCTAGAACTGTGCTGAGCTCCTCTTGGAGTGGTAGTGACAGAAATCTGCATATGAGTTCCCCTTGGCTTGAAGAATTACTTGGTAACCTCTCAAAAATTATTTTGCTACTTATCAGTTACCTGGTGCTTAATTTTCTGCAGGTATATAAATCATCAAAGTTTGTTAGTGACAATAAGAACAGTTCTGAAGAAGATACTGTCCTCCTACATCATGAAAGCAACACAGAGAGACAGATGTAGATCTACACATAAGTAGCTATGAAAGTGCACAGCTAGGATTATATAATTATGCTGGAACAACTGATGTGACATGGGGTTTTTCCCTCTAACTTCCATCAGGCCATAGTAATTCACAGATACATAAAAGTGATTAGGCACAACACTGTAAGACTTGATTAATTGTAATTAGATTACTATTCATGTTGAGGTTTTAGAAACTTTCTAGGTAGAAATATCTCAAGAAGGTCTCAAACGATTTTTTTGAATTTGAGAAATGGAATTTCTGTTATTACAGCAAAAACATTAAGGCATTGTTCATACCTCTAGTCTACCTAAAGATCCAAATTGTCTTTTGTAACCTTGGTTCATGAAGCCTTTGTTGGATACTTGCACAATTAAGAACACAAGAACATCATTATCAAAGTGAAAACCATGTTTCTGACAAGTCCAGGTGAAGATGTTCTGGGAAGAGAGTAAGAATAGGACAAGCCTACAGTGATACTTCCCCTTGTAGCTCAGGGATATCTTCCTGCTAGAGAAACACCAACAGAGTCTTATTTCATGCATTTGTCCAGCTGACATCTGAATTAATGTAATTTTTTAACATCCACCATGTTCTGTGACATGGAGTTTCACAATTTAAATATATACCGTGTGAAAAATTATCTCCTCTTGATTTGATTTCAGTCTGTTTTCTGCACAGGAAGAAATAAGGTCTTTACACCCCAAGTGGCTGTGGAATAAAAATAGTGTATTTGAAAGATTTAGGGATAAGAGAAAGATACTGAAGCTAGAAGTTGAAAATAATTTATTTTCTCTGGTGATATGCATTTGTTTTCCTTTTTAATTACTTCAATAGGACCAAAAGAGTCCTAAAAAGTTTTGCATAGATTGGAGCAAGAAATAAGTATCTGCTAAGAATTTTCCCTACATAATTTATTTGGCATACTATAGCACAGCTGGAACTATTCTGCCTTCTGGATAGTGACCTGATATGGAATTCCTGTATGGCACCATGATACAGTATCAACCACGACCAACTGTAGTATGGATACATGAACATCCTGCTTGTTGAAATTATAAAATAATTTCCTGGTTGAGCTCTAGGATTTAAATAAGGTGACTTGTTAGATGGGTTAGAACATTCTTAGAGCGGTATGGGACTCGAGTAAACAAAGAGCTGACCCCAAAGCCCTGTGCAAGAAAGTCCTTTGCAATAACCTGGGATGACCTAGGAAGCTATTAGTTGTTCTGTAACAAGTGTACACCCATTTGTACTTTGCAGAGGTCAGTCCAGCCCACATCTCAGTAAACACATTTGCAAACTCATTTTAGTACTTTGCATTAAAATTTCAGAAGATTTGCAACAAATAAGTATTCACTGTGAAGAGAAAGCTCTTCAACACAAAAGAATTCAAGTTAACTTTCCACAAATAATAGAGTACCACAGAAAAGGACTTAATCTTTCTCTTTTGTTCCTGCTAGGAACCTGACCACAGATTTGCTGTAAAAACGAGTAGGAAGGCCTGTGATTTTCATCTTTGCTAGTCATTAATTCCCAGTTTCAGTCCAAAAGAATCTAGAATACTATATGTAGAAAAGGTTATCCATCTGTACTACTATCTGTATGCTGGGTCAATACAATACTCCCTTTGTATGTCTTAACATCATTTGTTTCCTTTGCTGATGCAATGATTTTGTTATTGTTGCTGTCAGTAGCAAGGGTGATAATGGATTTGTTATTCATAGAATTATCTATCTATGACTGGGAAGCAGACCTGACTGTAGCACTCGTATTTCTATAATATATCTGTAATTATGCATTCGGGAAATTTGACAGCAAAATGTCAAAACAAAAGCAGATTTGCTCTGTTGAAGGTACTTGAAGACAAACAGTGTTACATCAGAAGCTTGTATCTGGTTCAAACAGGCTATTTACTGCAGAAAAAAAAATAGCCTTTTGAATTACTTTCAGCCTTCCATACCTCACGTTAAGTCTATTGTGGTGCCCTGTCACTTGTTCAGAGTAGGCAAGACAAACAGGAGTCACCAAAAGAGTTAAAGGAAATGATCACTTCAAAAGACTGATTTCCTGTATCTTTGAAAAATGAGGGTTTCCTTCAGTAGCATTTAATAGTTACAGCTGGGTACATTTCCTACTTTACAGACATTGCTAACACCTATGTGAGACATTATTGATTTTCACACAAGAGAACGTGTGCTTGCTTATTAGAGCTAAAGTGGTGCTTACAGGAGATTATACCAAGCTCCAGAAAGAAGCCATGATAAATTCCCTTCTTCTCTGTGTGGGACAATATATTCCTTTCCCTTACTCTCCAATACCAACAGTCTGACAGCTTTCCACTTCAATGTTTATGAATCATTGAACTGGCAGTGGGAGTTAGTTCTATGAAAAAATTAGAAGGTGATGCATTTCAGATTATGGTTGAAACTAGAGTTTAATTGTTTACCTAAGAGGAAGTTAACACCAGCAGAGTTTTGATCATTAAAAGACTCTTTAGGTTTAATGAATTACATTTTTCAGAAAGATACCATTTCAGTACTGTTATTGCAATGACTATAACAAAATTGCTGTTAGCATTAACATCAGGCTGAATCTTTTTTTTCTGGAATTTTTTACATAGGTGGTAAGAAAAGACTGACAGAGAAATAACAGTTTCTTTCTACAAACACAGGTGCGACTTCTGTACCTGCACTGAAGGTTTACAGCAGGTCCACGTGTAAAGAGACATCTGAGCATTCAGTCTGGAAAATCTATGGTGGCTGTCACACAGCATTCTCTCACTTCACCTTCTTAATTCTTATTTTCCTTCCGACAGTTGGTAAGTCATCTTTTAATGGCTCACCACAGTTTTAATGCACAACTTCAGACCAAATTGTTTGAAACCATGACTTAATTCATGGAATCTATTAAAAAATGTGTTGACAGCCTTCATTCCAGGAAGAAAATGTTAATTACTTGTATCACAGTAGCACTCAAGATTCAGGCCATATTGCCCTAGCTTATAGATATGCATAGTTCTTGTATCTGACTGTTTTGTTGTTTTTTGTTTTTCTTGAAATTTATTTGACTAAAGTAAAGCTCTGCCACACTTATTTTGCACACTTTAGAGCTAGCTGCTATTATTGAATGAATGAGGAATGGTGCCAAAGACAGGTTAAGTGAACTGCCTAAGATCACAGAGAAGTCTGTGACAAAGCAAGCAATCACTAATGACAGTGTTTCCTGAGTCCTTCTCTGGCACAGTAAGAAAGGATCACCTTTCTGAGGACTTAACAGCCATATGATAACAGAGGAATCATATGATGCAGAAACATGGCTTTCAAAAACTGACTGTTCCTTTCTGATGTTTTGTATTCTGAAGCTCAGCTTGGAGACATCCTTTGGATTGGGTCTAAGGGAAAAATACTCAGCAAAAGCACTCACCATCCAAAATGCTTCAGACTGGGCATTTAAAATCTGGGGCACCCCGAACAGTGACTGTTTGTGAACATTTGCTCTTACAACTGTGATTTGACCTATATAAGAGAGTAATTCAAAAAATGTCTGGAATCTTATTTTGTTCAACAAATCTGTAACTGATATGGGCTAATGAAATATCATTCACCATAGTTCCTAGCCAGATTCACAACAACTTCTTGGTCCATCTGTTCACTGAAGACACAGCATTTTACATATCTGTTTGTACCCATATTTGTAAAGTCTGTATTTAACTTCCTCCACTATATTTATGGTCCTTTCTCAGTCAGAAATACAGAAACAAGTGGATTCATGAAATAGAAAATAATATAGGTTGGATACAATGCGAACATGATCCTCCTTCTCAAAATAAATAAATAAATAAATAAATAAAGCATGAATCTTTACAGAATAATCTTTTGCTATTCAAAAATACATATTTATGTGACTTCAGAGTTCTTGCTGTTCTACCAATAACGAACCACAAATAGCTAAAGTGAACAGCACATGAATAACGAATAGGCTAAATATTAATCATTCAAAATATTCACTAAGTAC